>NC_035441.2:62091175-62391175 GCF_002127325.2 Helianthus annuus | reverse complement strand
GCGTTTCAAAATTTTAACTTATAAAAATTCACAAAAAGATTTTTAATAATTTTTAGGAATTTTGTATGTACATAGCCCCTTTATTAAAAGTTCATAATTTTACTCATATTTTCCATAATATATATATATATAATAAAAGTGAGTTTTTAACGACCGTCGCCGACGGCCCATCTCTACGTCGCCTATGGTGTCCCAATTTTGTCCGTCGCCCAATTTCCCCGTAGACAGCCACTTAGGCCGTCGCCCGTTTTCAATAAATCCAAGCATCGTCGCCGACGGGGCATCAGGCCGTCAGCGACGGCTCCCCTAAACTCACCCGACGCAGAAACTTTGTTAAGAGTTGGGATCGAACCAAAGGTCAATTATAACTCTTCAAACTCGAACTTAAACATGTTGTGACCATCCACATGACCCGATAACTCCCATACTCCCCCAGAAACACCCTCAATTCAGATTCATACGTTCCTTTTCTCTCTCTCTTGCATTCCAACTTCATCTTCCCCAAACTTCCTCTAGAACCCTAATCCTTCTTTCACTCATAACTTCTTCAAATCTCCACCAAATCGAGTGATTCTTGAGCCTATCTTGAGTGATTTTTCGAGAGGAAGAAAACCCCCATAACGATTTCCATCAATTCTTGCTCGTTTGCAAGATTTTTGGGCGTGAGTTTTTAGGGTTTTGAAGAGTGTTCATCCAAGTCTCCCGCTTTACACTTTTTCTTAGTTCTTCTCGTTATCTAACATCAATGAATTCTCAGTAAATTTTTGCATGATTTCCATATGTATTGTTGATTTCTTCCGAAATTTTAAGCATATTGTTTAAGAGTAGGTTGTTTATCACAATGTAGGATATTTTAGCATAAATTTAAGAATGTTTGCTTGATTTGGGTGGGATTTGAGCATGCTTTAGTCTTGGTGATGTAATTACACTAGATTTTTGCATGGTAGAACATAGTGATGATGTTGAATATTGTTGAAACCATGAATTTTTGAGAAATTTTGTGATTAAACATGTTTAATTTAGTGATGATGTTGAAAGATTGGCATAGTTCAAAAGTTCGAAAAGATTGGTTGGGAGCGAGTGATTGACTGGTGCGAGGATATCACCACACGGGTATATTTGGGGGTTGTTTGTGAATGGCTATCTACTCTTCGTTTCGAACATTCTGATAGGCCGGCTCATAGGTAGCAGTTGATCGGCAACATTGGCAAAAACCAAATGATCATGTCATTCGAGCATATTAATGCTATTGCGAGATTTGACTCACTTGGGGTTGAAGCTTATGACTACTATGGGTATGCTCAGTTTTTGGACAATAAAAGAAACGACGCTGATCCGTTGAGACTGTTAGAGGACACACTGCCAGGTTCTGGGGGTGCAGGAGATTCAAGAAACGACTTGTATTTGGAGGGCAAAATACTTCAAGGCATTTCGTTAGAGAATGTTATGGTACGGTTTTGGGACCGCGGTAAAGTGAAGGCACCCGACTGCCAGGTTTTGCATGCGTTGTTGTGTGGGACGCCCAAGCTATCATGGCGTCAAATTATGATGATCAACACATGGGATACAAGGGAATCATTTAAATGGAAGATGATCCCTTATGCGAGGTTGATTAGCGCAATGATTCTGCAGCAGAATGCATTGCCTCAGGAGTCACTGTGGGTGTCTAAGCCCATCGATCAGTTCAGCTTCGCCACCATGAGGCGACATTGGAAGATAACTGTGAAAGCTTTTGGTCATCTGCACACGGTTGAAGATGAACAAGGAGATAGTTACCGATTCAATGAACAAAAAGAGGGTGATGAAGAAGAAGGCGATGAGGAGATGCCTGATGTTGAGGAGGAGACGGATCCTTCCGGTCCGCAGGGACCGAGGCGAAGGTACAGGAAGCAGCATAGGGAAATCTCTGCCAATGTGGCAGATTTTGTGAACCAAAGGCAGATACCGTCATACCGGTTGTGGACCCGCGGGCAACAAGCGGTTTACGATAATGTATCGGCAGGCATTGGTGAAGCGAGAGAATACCATGCGAGCAGGAGAGAATGGGAAGAGGCGCAAGGGGCGTATTCGCAAGAGCAATGGGATTTCCAAGCATCCTTCCGTGAGAGTATGGAAAAACAGATGGAGGAACAACAACTGCAACAAGCGTTACAACAGTTACAAATGGAACGCTTGTTACAGTTGCAAGAGGAAGAAAGGACCCACAGACGGGCATGGGAAGAAGAGGAGGCTAGGCGTCAAAATGCACAAAGAGGACTGGAGCAACGCCGATGGGGAGCGTTGGCTTTCTCTAACCAAATGGCGATTAATAACGCCAAGGTGCTCCACGATCAAGAGCGCCATCAAAGAGATTATCAAGCCGGTCTCCCGTATGCTGAACACTCGGGGTGGACCGATTACCCCAACCTTCCTCATCCACAAGGCCCATCCGATCCAACCCCTCATTGGCCCGAGGCAGTCGGCTCTAGTTTCATTCCGATTCCTTACCAACCGCCACCTTAGGGAGAGCCGAGCCCACTAGATAACTACAGGGATATGTTTGAGGCCCTCACTGGTTATCCATACCAGCCGAACCCGCCAGTGAACCCTAACGAGAGATATCAGCGGTAGAGGCGAGGTATGTTTTTGCTGTTGTTGTTGTATATTATTTTGTGTTCGTTATTTCGGTTTCGTTTAATTTAAATTTTTGCCTAGTTAAATGAACGTTGTGGGTGTGTTCCCTATATAACCCTCACGAGACCTCTTGTCCTCCCAAGCTATTGGGGGGTTTAAAAGGGCTTGTTGCATAAGCTAAATGCAACCGTGATTCCTACGAAAGTAAGTTAGGTTTGTTGTTATTGTAAATTATTTTCCACAGAAATCAAAGTAAAATAATGTATGACTTGGTAATAATTTCATAAAAGTGGTAGAACTAGGTAACTAACAAATTTTGATGGTTGTGAGAAGCATGCTTCTACACAAGGGTTAAGATTTGTAGGTACATTGGGTTCATGGGACAACCACTTTCATGAAGAGAAGAGGAGCACACGAGGAATGAGCTCAGAAATCAGGTGCATACGTTTCTTTTTACTTCTGATTTTTAGTTAGCAAATAAGTGGAATGTAAATTGTACATTATTTTCCGGGGTGAAATTTTGGGGGAATTAGCCGTGTCACACCCCTTGTGCGTTTAATACTCTAGTTCTTACACATTGAGGACAATATGTACTTCAAGTGTGGGGATGTGGGAGTAGTAAAAATTTTCGTTTTTGACCCGTTCATTTAAACACTACACATTGAGGACAATGTTTACCTCAAGTGTGGGGATGGGGGGGAAATTTCAAAATTTTTTCAAAATATCTTGTTTCAAAAGCGATCTTGAAAGCACAAGTAACTAATTCAATGAGGGATGGCACAACCTATTTGGTCTATTATCATGGTCAAGTTCAAATAATTAGCATGACGGGTATTTAGCGGGTGGTTATTTGGGAATAATCCGCCTAAGAAACTAGCATTTTATGCATATCACATATCATACCCTTATACGTAAGGTTTTGAGCCACTTTTATATCATAGATTTACATATACATGTTTCTTTGTTTGAGTGGACCATTAGTCGCGTATTGTAGAACTTGCAACTTTTGCTACGTTCGAGACCATAGACCGAATACAAGCATGAGAATGATTAAGGCATTAGGTAAACCTTTTTCTTTTTACACCATTTATATATCCGTACCCAAAAACTTATCCCTTAGTAGCCAATTTTGAGCCTAACCCTTTCGTTTGACCATGCTATAGCCCATAACCTTAAACCTTTTTTCTTTTAAACCCGTGTGATGGAAATTCGATTTTAGGATTATTTGTTTGTATAGTTGTGGTTTATATTTGCAAAAAAAAAAAAGCAGAAAAATTGTGAAAAAGAAGAAAAAAAATGTTAAGAAAAGCACAAAAATATGTGTTTATAGTTTGATTGAATAAAAGGCGAAAAATTGTTGCCTTCTAGTCGATGTTTGTAGATAATTGGTTTAGCATAGTTATTTTGTAATAAAAAAACGAGTTTTCATCACCTTAGCCATTTTAAAAATATCATATTCCATACCCTTAGCCTAGCCCCGTTACAACCCTTACAAGACCTTATGACTTGTGCTTATTGTTCGTGATCAGTGGTGGAGAATGATTGAGTTGCAAGCTTATGCGGGTATGTGTTCTAATCGGTTTTGAGTGAATATCCTTTGAAGTGCTAATATATTATAAATATTAGCCAATTTACAAGCCGAGTGGAGAGAACATTGTGAGGGATATGCATGAATTGTTGGTTGCATGGGCGGGATAGTCTTGGGTAACCATTTGTGTACTTGAAATCACATTACCGTTAAATATATTGAAAACTGTAAAGAGTTTGAACTTTAGCATGACATCGGACCTTAACCTTCGTCTCGGGAATGGGGAGTGTATTCGTTGTTCGACCCACGTGAAAGTGAAAAACAGATTTGCTTGAGGGCAAGCAAAAGACAAGTGTGGGGATGTGATACGTGGTCGAAAACCGGTGCTTGTAATTGCTTAATTTGATGTTATTACACAAGTTTTAGTTTCGAATGGCCTACTTTTGATTAGATATGTGTTTTGCAGGTCTAGCAAGTTTAAGGAGCTTTTCGGGAGCTTTACGGGTCACCGGAGTGAAAACTGGACTATCGGAACGCGAAAAACAGAAAAGAAGGTTTTGAGGCACCGTCGCCGACGGCCAAAGGGCCCGTCGGCGACGCCCCATGTAATCTCCCGTAGCTTGAAGCACCGTAGATAGCGAGTTTAGCCGTCGATGGCTTTTGAAGAATGCACATACCGTTGCCGATGGTGGTTAGGTCCGTCGGCGACGGCCTCTCTAAGTTGCCGACGCGAGTTTCTTGTTTTGGGTCAAATAAACGAATCAAAAGGGGGTTGTTGACCATAATTCGGGGGTTACACTTCCTCTTGAGTTTTGAATCCATTTTTGGAGCCATTATCACCATTATTCACCTACCATTCCACCTACTATCATTCTATCATCTCGAATCAAGAACAGAATCACTATCATCATCTTGATTCCAAAACCCTAGCTTCATCAATCCAATCATCCATTCACCATCATCACTCATCCAAACCCTAACTTTCATCCATCCATCCACCTTCAAGCTTCATGATGATCCAACTCAAGCTTTCTACATCCGGTGATCAAGTTTCTTCGATCATGCTCGGCTAATTCCTTGGAGGTTTCACCCCGGTGTAGACTTTTGTAAGATTTAGGGTTTATTATGTTTTGATAATTGTTTCGTGACAACTTGAAGTGCATTTGAATCTTAGACAATTGTCCTATGTTGGTATTGAATTTGCAAACTGTCGAGTGAATGATTAAATTTGACTTTGTGAAATGAATACACGTATTTATGCCTTGTCTTTTGGTAGGATTTGCTAGTCCAAAGTAACGAAGTGTATCATGGTCCGTTGTTTTATAACGTTGATAGCGATTGACACCTAAGCTTTGTGATTGCGACCCGTTAATGAACTATTTCAAATAAAGCTAATTAAAATACATAGTAACCCTAAGTCTTGCATTAGTTGAAACCGGGTGTGAACCTTGTTTTCTTATTATTGTTCAATCAATCAATTTTAATTCTTGCACTTTGTTGATCACTAGTAGTTAATCCATTCAATCATTTTAGTAATTCTGATTCACATCTTTCAATTAAACAAAAATACAAAAAAATATATCTTAGCAATCTTCATAAGTGTGACATCTTTTCATAATTCAATCGAACCCATTCGCAAACCACATACTCTTCGTGGTTTGACCCCTTACTACCACTAGCTAATTATTAAGGGTAATTTGGGCATATAAATATTATCTTTGACCGGAGCGCGACACTCCAATCAATTATCCCATCATTCCATCACAAGAAAGTATATCAGAAAATTCTGATGAATCTTGTATGTGTGTTGACATACTGAAGCTTGTTCAACACCATCTCCAAAAGAAAAACAAAAAATCTCTTAATGGCTCAGCATGTAACAGAATTTCTGATGAAAAGCCAAGAAGGAAAAATAATTTGATGAAAATTTCATCAGAAAGAGTACCCAAGCATGCCTGGGTACCAAAAACCCTCTAACCATTCCATTTCAGGACCATCATGTGCAGCAGATCTGGTACTGCGATTCAGGAAGCTCCAAGCACATGACTGGGGATAGGAGCTTACTCAGCAACTTTGTTTCAAAGCTGGGTAAAATGGTAAATTTTGGAAGTGGAGTGAAAGGGAGGATCATGGGATATGGATGTATAAGGTATGGATGCTTGACCATTGAGAAAGTAGCCTATGTTGAAGGCTTAAAGTATAATCTCCTAAGTTGTGGGCAATTCTGTGACAAAGGTTTTCAGGTAACCTTTTTACCAGAAAAATGCTTGCTGATAGGTATGGATGATAACAAAATATATTTAAGTGGAAAAAGAATAAGACAATCAATATACTATTTTGACTTCAAAGAAGAAAATGAACATCCAAAACTATGTTTATTTTCAAAAATCAATAAAGGAAGTAGTTGGTTGTGGCACAAAAGATTGGCCCACTTAAATTTCAAAAACCTAAGCAAATTAGCAAGCAAGAGTCTGGTAAAAGGATTACCTTTTATATCCTCAAAGAAGGATAAAGTTTGTCATGCTTGTGAGATGGGAAATCAAAAAGAAGCTCTCACAAGTCAATTTCTGAATCTTCCATTACATAAAATTTGGAACTTTTACACATGGATTTGTGTGGACCCATAAGTACAGAAAGTTTTTCTGGAAAGAAATATACATGGGACAGAGTTTTTAAGAAAGAAAAGTGAAACACCTGATCTGATCATTAATTTTATTAAGAAAATTGAAAATCTGTTAAAACTAACAGTCAGAAGGATCAGATCAGACAATGGGACAGAGTTTAAAAATTCAAAAATTGAGAGTTTTCTAGTAAGTAAAGGAATCTCTCATGATTTTTCTGCTCCCAGAACCCCTCAACAGAATGGGGTTGTTGAAAGAAAGAATAGAACCTTAGTGTAGGATCGATTGGTGACCCGAACGAGTCGTTCAGAGGTGTTTTCGTCAAGTACAGGTGCGGAATAACAAGTAAATGACGTAGGAATAGCTTGTATATCACTTTAAACTCCTTTTCTATTGATTTGACGATGAGTACAAACTGTTTTCGATCCGGCAGCACTTCGGTACGAAAATCAGGAACCGTTACAAATGAGATCGCTCCTATGGTATTTATAGGCTACTGGAACCGCTTATTGGACAGGCCCAATAAGCGGTCCATATACATGTCATAAAAGCGGTCCACATGTTGACACATGAGCGGTCCACATCCTTGACACATAAGCGGTCCACTATCACCATGTACCTATGAGCGGTCCAAACCCTATAAACCTATACAATCTCACTATTTCTCGTATATTGTGCCCAGATCTAACATTTAAGACTCTGACTCGATACAAGACGTAATCAGCAGATGTAGTGTACCAACAGACTCCCCCTCAGATGTTGATGGAGTCGACTATCGAGTCACACCATGCTGTATCTTCACATCTTCAGTCTTGATCAGTCTTCGAGTTTTTCTTTCTCTATCTACAGACTCCCCCTCTCGATTTACTGGTATTCACATCTTCAGTAACATCTTCAGGATCGTTGTCTGATCTACACAGGCCTTCGGAATCAAATAACCTAGCTTTAAAAACACTTTAATTCTCTTGATCAGATCTCTTGATTCCTGCACAATCTTAACCCAGAAATAAATTTTCTAGATTCATCACATATCAACAACCTGTGCACCAACACATGACTCTCTTTCACCAATTCTATGATGAACCACTTGAAGAAGGTTAGAATTAACAAAAACAATTAGATTTACACAAACACTCCCCCTCAAATGCTGTTCATCATGTTTAGCACTCGGAATTTTGAAAATCAGTTTTCCAACATCAGTTGTCGAAAATCTTTTTGAATTTTTCAAAATTTATGCTAAAACACACACAAAATCTTTTTGGATTTTTCAATATGAGAAAATAAAATGCAGAAATAAACTATTTACACACAATATTTTTGTGAGTTCGTGCAAGAGGATCATATCAGTTTATGAGACAAATCACCAACACCGTTAAGCTTGAGTTCATTTTAAGCTTTAAACAATTTACCTAGATTGTCAGTATGTTTGTCCTCTTAAATTCTCAACACAAATTTCAATTGATTCGAGATACGATATTAATGTTTTAGAGACTTAAACTTAATTGTGTATCACTCCACTTGAATATACTCCTGTATCCAGATCCCAAATATTCAGTCTTACAGGTGAGTATACCACAGCTGATATCTGTAAAGGGGTTAGGTGCGAAACCGTGAGAGCTCAGGTCAGAACTTCCGTTCAGCAGAGAGATGACGGGCTCGACTTTTGGTGGGTCCCCTTTAGAGGATCTTTTTGCATTTCAACAGCAGCGACTATCAATTTTATTGTTTCATCAGCATGCTGAGGGCGAAGCTTATGTTTCAAAGCTTTTAGCAGAAAGTATTATCCGGGGACTAGGTCAGTATTTCCATACAGCAGAAGTCCCGGGATAATACCCCAGATATCACTGAGTATAAAGACCTAGTATCTCAGAATACGGGACCTTTCAAACAAGATTTCGGGGGTTACCCATATATCCAAGAATAGTTACCCACGAATTAAGTAAGTTTGGATTATGTTTATATCTCGTTTCAATTTACTAAATGTGCGAAAATCTACTAACACATCCGCAGTAAGATTGTTTAACACTTTTAACTTTACATTTCTTTAGCGTGCCGTGATAGTCCACTGATGTACTATCATTTCCTCTTTTTCGCAACAAAACTCATTTTTGAAGTTTATCATGTTTTTGGCTTTTTCAAGTTTTCAAATGTTTTTGGATTTTCTGAAATTTCCCTACTCCCCCTAAAATGCAAACACATTTTAAAGAAAATTTGAAAACTTCTAAAAAATATGACCTACTAAAAAACATAAAAAATAAAACAAACTATACAAAAACTTGACAACTGACACTGAATCACATCAATTCGCCATTCACCAGGCATAAACAATCTGAACTTCCCCTATCACAAATCATTTTCTCATTTAGATTTCAAAACACTTAAGTTTGTTTTAATCAAAATGATTTTTCCGGAAAATGAATTTGTGTTAATAACAACCACTTGTAGGTTTATCAATTTAAAAAAAAAACGGGGATGTGGTTCATCATCTTGTCTATCTTTTGCCATGAATAGTAAATCAAGTACAAATTAATGTCCCTGATTTACCGTTTGCATCTAAGTACCTTCTGTATCACTCGTAAATGCACTTCAAAGAATACACTCAACGTCTAACCACAAATACCACTTGTGGAATCAAGATTACCACTTGTAGATGCCCAAAAACTACCACTTGTAGGAATATTACATCTACATCACCATTATATCAATCAAAATGCCGATTCCTGCTTCGCAATTAACCACCTGGAAGCTCCGGCATAGTCCTTCTTACCTACAAAACATTCAAACATTAATCACAAACATTCAAACTTCTCAAATACTAGAAAAATGCCGATTCATGATCCACGATATAAACTTGGGATCTCCGGCGTAGTCCTTTGACTATTCTGGGAAGCAAACTTCCCTCCAAGTCTTCTCAGACTTGAGGACTTTCAACTCTTCAGCTGTAGGGTTGTATGTCGCCTTTTTAGTTGCGTAAAAATCTTTTACCCCTTTAGCTTTTCCACTCAACATTTTCTCAAATATCTTCTTAACATTCCCGTTGAATGTTTTCTCGACATCAAATTCTTTTTCATCATCATAAAATTGATTTGAAATCTCAATTTTTCCAATTTCCTTCATAACCTCCTCAAACTTCAATGATGGAAGAACATCATCATTTTCTGAACTTTTCTCCATAACTGATGGCTCTTCTGGCTTTGTGGAACCAGATTCATCGCCGATTTTCACTTCATTCTTCTTCGCAACCCAGACCTGGTTGTCATTTCCTTGTCTTTTGTAAAATGTTGTCTTTTTCTTTGAGCATTTTCCAACTTCATTTTTCGAATTTTTAAAAACTTTGGATTTTTCAGATTTTTCTTCAACTTTGTCTTTCATCTTCTGAGAAGCTCCCTGTTTTACTTTGATATCTTTCGAACAATCCGATGCAATGTGACCAGCTTCATTGCATTTCAAACAGGTTTGAGCATTTCTCGGATGAAAAACTCCAGTTCCATTTTTTCTCTTTTCAGCAAGAAACTCTTTGTTAGTTTGTCTCCAAAATGGTTTCTGCTGTTCATCTTCTGAGCTTCCACCTGTCACAAATTCAGATTTCATTTTAGAATTTTTCATATTTTTATCATCTTCTGGTGGAATAAAGCCTAAACCTTTCTTTTTGTAGCTACGATTTTGGTTAGGTTTCTTTGGAAAACCAGGACTAGAATTGTAACCCTTTTTCTTGTTTAGACGTTGTTGAACTCTAGAAGTATATTTTTTAGATTTTTCAAAATTTTTCAAAACTTTTAAATCAGGAATATTAACCTCTATTAGTTTAAAAGTTTTGTTGATTAGATTCGTTTTAACACTTAAAATTGGAAATTCTTTGTTGTAATATAATTTGTCAGAACCATTCAAAGTATAAACAACTTCGAATGTTTCATCATCCAAATCTGCCTTTGATAACAAAAATTCTTTACTATAAGACCGTTTAACCAAAGAATTTTGACTTTTGACAGAAGAATTTGGCTTTTCAGACTCCGATTTTGACTCTGTCTCCTCATCAGTATCCAACACTTGATCGACCACCTTTTTGATTAATTCAGACTCATGATCAGTATCGGATGAGGTAAACGTCACATCAATGTTTTCTGGTAAGACGTCAGTTGTGTCGGTTTTAAGCTGTATATTGACTGCTTTTGCAAGTTGTTCCTCATTTGGTTTCCTAGGTGAATACCCATCCCAAATTGGAGGTGGACACTTGTTATAGCTAACAGTCGGTTTCTTACCACAATCTTTCTTTTCTTTCGGCTTCTCAGCTTGAAAAGCTTCCATACCTGCAACAGTTGGGTAAACACGATCAATAACATAATCAGAGGTAGAATAGCTCAACAATAACCTCCTAATCCTCTCATTTTCAATCTTTTCAGTTTCCAACTCTTGCTTCCATTTTGCACTTTCTTCAATGTAAAAATTTATAGCTTTTTGCTTCGACATTAAAGTTGCATTCATCATCGTCAGTGCCTGTTCTCTTTCTGTGTTTGTCTTTTGGAGACCAGTTACTGTTTTGTTCAACACGTCGTACGATTCCTTTACATAATTGAGATTGAACAATAACTGCTCTTTCTTTTTCTCGTACTCAGCTAAAATGTCGTCTTTTGCTGCACACTCTTTGCAGGCTTCCAAACACTTCTCACAGGGCTTGATGACTTCAACAATTTTTTCAACTTCAACTGTTTTCACAACTTCAATCACTTTTTCTACTTCAATCACCTTTTCTACTTTCACAGTTTCTGGAATCTTTTCAGCAACACTTTCAACATTCTGAAATTCACCTTCAGATTCAGATTGTTGATCTTTTTCAGCTCGTTCCTCTGCCAGTTTCTCCATTTTTTCTGCAAAATAGAAATGAAAACTATTAGGAGACAATTGAGATTTTGCAATATTTATATGTTTCTCTTCCTCATCATCACTGCTGCTTAGATCAGGTGATTGATCAAAATGTACAGACTTATCAGAATCACCATCAGATACATCAGAATCCGATGGTGTTTTGTCAAATACAACATCCTGTTCTTGAACAGTTTCATCTGAATTATCTGAAATATCCCCAGAGTGTTCTGAGAGTCCATCAGTACTATCTGAAATTTCATCAGATGACACCGATTTTTCATCTCCACTTGATACATTCTCTCCAATAGATCTCATCCAAGTAGCAAACAAATTTGGTTCTCGAACGATCTTTGCAATGAAAGCTTTAAAACCTCCCTTTTCATCCACGAACATATCCCAACTAAAACCCTCTGGTAGTTTCTCATCATCTTGATCGATAACTCATTCTGCTGTAGCTTCAGATGATATGTAATCACTCCAGCTGAAATCTACCAAACATGCTCTCTTGGGATCTTCAATCTTTCTTCCGTGAGCTGTCTGAGGTTCCTGGGATTGTCCAACTTGTTGATAGATAGCTTTGCGGTAGTAATCATCTTTCCCAAATGGATTCTGTGCTCCATTAGCTTCTCTTCCTTTGCACTCCCGCTTGAAATGGCCCTTCTCCCTGCATCGAAAACAAGTAACTTTAGATTTGTCAAAACCTAAAGTAGAAACATGTGCATCAAGAAAGTCATTTCTCCCGGTAATGGTTTTGAATTTCTCAGCTCTACGAAGAACACTTGCAAGACACCATTTGATATCCATAAGTTCCATTTCCTCGGCGTCTATTTGGTCGTAATCCTCTTTGGTGAGCATAGGATTTCCGATCCGACCAGCAACAAGACCTTCATAGGATAACAAAACTGAACCCAGAAGTGCCATGTGGTCTTTAGCAGTGTCTTCAGAAAAGCTTTGACCTTCTAGAAGGTTGAGAGCTATGTTGCACTGAATTATGTATCCATTTTCGGTTTTTGTACTTTGAGACTGAAAGCTTGTGTTAGTCTCTTTCGGATTCACACTCGGAAACGATGAAAACCCACTGCTACTCTTGTTCGAACCCTGATCAACTTTCTCAGATGAATCACCAGCACTGAAAGCGGTTTGAATTTTCAGACTTCTTTCAGCTTCAGAAACTGGAATACTACCTTTATAGTACATTTTAACATCTTGTTGACCACTAGGATTATTCATCCTCGCGATCTTTTGCTGTTCAAGATCCTGACTCTCAATTTTCTCAATAAACTGACCAATTGTAAGCTTGTCATAAACACCCGTGTTTTTCAGTATCATCAAATACGTTCCCCACTCTTTCTGAGGTAACGCGTCAGCCAATTTATCAACCCATTCCTCACGACCTTTTTCAACTCCCAACATCGATAACGAACGCACTAAATGGCAGTATCTCTCAATTAGCTTTTTAGTATCCTCTCCCGGCAAACTGCTAAACAAATCAAATTCCTTTTTCAGCAATGCCTTCTTGCTTTTGATCATACTTTCACTACCCTCGAATTTCACTTTAAGAGCATCCCAAATTGATTTTGCAGTTTTGTCGTGTTGTAGCAGAATGAATATATCTTCTTTAATCGCCTGCTGTAACAAACTTATCATCATTTTCTCTGCTCTGTACATTGCACGTTCTTGTTCTGAGAATTCAGATATCTGTTTAATGACTTGCAATTCTGTTCGAGGCAATGTGTACTTTTCCAATATGCATTCCCACGATCTGAGATGATTTGCCTGAACCCAGTTTTCAAAACGATCTTTCCACCCATAGTATTCTTCAATACTCATCAGTTTCGGGGGTTTCTGGGTGGTTCCTGTCTCGTTTTCCAGATTCATAGCTTGAGCAATCGCGGCTGGAGTAGTTGATGTAGCAAAGGCGTTGTAAAACTCAGAATTCATGACGACTTAACACGTTTTTCAAGGCAACTGTCAGAAAAGCGGTCCAAAAATAATTCCTTGGAGCGGTCCAAGATATGTCGTTCGAGCGATTCAAGATGCGTTGTTCGAGCGGTTCAAGAATGATGTACGAATAAGCGAATCCAGATGGTCCAAATAGGCGATCTAGGTAATTGTTCGCACGAGCGGTTCAGGAAATGTACGAATAAGCGGTTTCACAAATCTTTTTGGAGCGGTCCAAGTCACTTGACCGAATAAGCGGTCCTAAACATGTACGGATTAGCGGTTCAAGCTTGGTACAATAAGCGATTCAGAGTTGTTCCTGAAAAGCGATCCAACTTTGGACAACGATTTGACCCACTATTTCTTTGAATTTCAATCCCAAACTTTCAAGGGTTTGTCTTTATACCATCGCGCACAATCTCAGGGATTTTGAGCAAGTTTTGACCGTAAAAAATATCTGAAACTGAAAAAGAATGAGTCGAAGACAGAATTTTCGGCAATTTCCAGCTAATTCCTGTAGAACTCCTCCTCCTGAAGCTCTGATACCACTTGTAGGATCGATTGGTGACCCGAACGAGTCGTTCAGAGGTGTTTTCGTCAAGTACAGGTGCGGAATAACAAGTAAATGACGTAGGAATAGCTTGTATATCAATTTAAACTCCTTTTCTATTGATTTGACGATGAGTACAACCTGTTTTCGATCCGGCAGCACTTCGGTACGAAAATCAGGAACCGTTACAAATGAGATCGCTCCTATGGTATTTATAGGCTACTGGAACCGCTTACTGGACAGGCCCAATAAGCGGTCCATATACATGTCATAAAAGCGGTCCACATGTTGACACATGAGCGGTCCACATCCTTGACACATAAGCGGTCCACTATCACCATGTACCTATGAGCGGTCCAAACCCTATAAACCTATACAATCTCACTATTTCTCGTATATTGTGCCCAGATCTAACATTTAAGACTCTGACTCGATACAAGACGTAATCAGCAGATGTAGTGTACCAACACTTAGTAGAAGCTGCCAGAACAATGCTTGCTTATGCTAAAATGCCCACTCACTTTTGGGCAGAAGCAATAGCAAATGCATGTTTTATTCAAAACAGAACCCTTATCAACAAAAGGCTAAACAAAACACCTTACAACATTATAAATGGAAGGATTCCAAGTGTAAATTTTTTACACACATTCGGTTGTAGATATTTTGTCTTCAATGATTTTGAAAGCCTTGAAAAATTTACAGAAAAGCAGAAAAAGGTATTTTTCTTGGATATTCTTTGTCCTCAAAAGCTTATAGAATTTTCATTCTTAACACAAGGACAATCAGAGAAAGTTTGTATGTTTCATTTGATGACTCATCAGAAACAGAGGTTTCTGGTGAATATATGGAAGAAATAAATTTCTCTGAAAAACAAGAAAATTATGAACATCTCTTTGAAATGATATCTGAAGATTTCCTAGAACATGATAAATCTCTCGCATACAAATCAACAGATAAATCTCTCGCATACATTCAAAATTCTGGTACACTACCCACAACCGAATCAACTGTTCAGGGGGAAACTTCAAATCCATCAGAACCAACAACTTTTCATAACAAGTTAAGATGGATCAAAGGACATGTTCATTCTGACATCATTGGCAATCCAGCTGATGAACAAGATCTGCAACTGCACATGAGTGTGCATTTGCTGGGTTCTTAAGCAAAGTAGAACCCAAATCTGTCAAAGAAGCTCTGAATGACTCAGACTGGATTCAAGCTATGCAAGAAGAGCTTGATCAGTTTGAAAAGAGCAAGGTATGGGATCTGGTACCCAAGCCTAAGAATAAATCTGTCATAGGCTCAAAATGGGTATTCAGGAATAAATCTGATGAGAATGGCATAATCACCAGGAACAAAGCAAGGTTAGTGGTCAAAGGTTAGTGTCAACAAGAAGGTATTGATTATGATGAAACTTTTGCACCAGTAGCTAGATTAGAAGCTGTAAGAATTTTTCTTTCTTATGCTGCATCCAAGGATTTCAAAGTTTATCAAATGGATGTGAAATCAGCTTTCATGAATGGTAAAATTGAGGAGGAAGTTTATGTGCAGCAACCAGAAGGTTTTGTTGATCCAAAATTTCAAAATCATGTTTACAGATTAAACAAAGCCTTGTATGGGTTGAAGCAAGCTCCTAGAGCCTGGTATGAAACCTTGTCAAACTTCCTACTCAATTCAGGGTTTACTAAAGGTACTATTGACACCACACTTTTCCTTAAAACACACAAAGGTCATACTTTGTTGGTCCAGATATATGTTGATAACATTATATTTGGATCAACAAATGAAAAATTTTGTAAAAAGTTTCAAAAATTGATGACCAGCCACTTTGCAATGAGTATGATGGGTGAGTTAACCTTTTTTCCTAGGGTTACAAGTTCAACAAAGAATTGATAGAATATTTTTGAGTCAATCAAAATATGTGAAAACAATTCTGCAAAAATACTCACTTGAAAACTGCTCTGTTTCAAAAACTCCATGGCAACAGGGAACAAATTAGATTCTGATAAAATGGAATTAGTGTAGATATTAAAACCTATAGGGGATGATAGGATCATTGCTATATTTAACTGCAAGCAGACCAGATATCATGTTTGCAACATGCTTTCTGGCCAGATATCAATGTGATCCTAAAGAATCCCACTTAAAAGCTGTAAAAAGGGTTTTCAAATATCTAAAAGGCACATCAAAACTTGGTCTCTGGTATCCAAAGGATACAAACCTTGAATTAATTGCATACACAGATGCAGATTATGCAGGGTGCAAAATTGACAGAAAAAGCACATCTGGTGCTTGTCAGATTTTGGGAGAAAAATTGGTATGGGCAAGCAAGAAGCAAAACTGTGTTGCCACATCAACAGCAGAATCAGAATATGTAGCAGCAGCAAGTTGCTGTTCACAAGTGTTGTGGATGCAAACTCAACTGAAGGACTATGGAGTAAATCTGACAAAAATACCAATTCTATGTGATTCAAAGAGTGCAATTGCAATAACAGAAAATCCAGTTCATCACTCAAGAACCAAACACATAGATATCAGATATCACTTCATAAAAGATCATGTGGAGAAAGGTAACATAGAAATGTATTTTGTTCCAACTGAAAACCAAATTGCTGATATCTTTACAAAGCTTCTTGATGAAAAGAGACACAATTTTTTTATCAGCAAACTAAGCATGGTTAATTTAAAAGATGAAAATTTTTCAGAAAACAAAGAAACACAAATTGAAAACCAAATTGATGATCATCAAAATTCTGATAATCAAAGAGTAATTAAACAAGGTTCTGATAAAGCAAACCATCAATCTGATGGAACATCAGAAGGTCTGATAAATCACTAATGAAAGTGATGATTTATCAGAAAATCTGATAAAGTATCAGAAATCTGATGAAATCATCAGAAATTCTGATACAACATCAGAAACTCTGTTTAAACATCAGGATGATCATTAATCATCAAGGATTCCTATCTTCATACATATCCCATATGTACAAAGTCATAGCTGTGTAAAGTCTGTTTTTTGTATTTTTTTTCTTTATTATATTTAATTAAAAAAACAACAAAAAGGGGGAAAGTAACATGTATAAAGATAAAATTCAATTAAGAAAATTTGAAAAACCAACCGTCACAATTTTTTTTTGAAAATTGAATTATATTTACCAATGCATGCAACGTCATTTTTTCATAAGAAGGTTAAGAGACACGTAGGCACTAAAATGATTAGGAGCTATGAAAGTAGACTCCTAGCTATTTAATGCTTACTCACAAAAGGGGCTTAGTAGACTGTCATATTCACTGCAACAAATATCGTCTTAAATGAAGAGATGAAAATATAAAAAAAACCTTTTTGCTGTTAATATCACTCATGAGAAACTATCACTATCATCTATAATTATTAACAACCTGAAAAGGACATTCTTCATACCAAAATCATCTCTTCAAAAGTCCGTCAACAGAAACTTCTTATTTCAAACGGGTCGCCCAAAATCAATGAAAGCTACACAATTCCCTCTCAACCTTCATAAACACCATAATCTTAGACTAAGATCTAACTTGGAAGGACCTGCATGGGAGGACCGCAGGTATGTGTATAATATGATCATGAGAAGTCCTTTGGGCTTTGCCGTATCAACACATGTCACTATATATCCAGAACTCCTACAAGAATTTTGGTGGAATGCTCAAATCGTTTTAAGTGGCACTTCCATGTGGATTAAAGTGAGGCTATGGGGGTAAAAATCACTCTAAAGGAGGAAACACTCAGAGATGTCCTCCGATTGGGTGTTGATCATGAAAACACCATCCTGGATAAGGCAGATGTGCAACAAACCTTGATAGAAATGGGCTATCATTCAAACAACGTGTCAAGGCAAGTTAGCAAATCTGGGTTTATACCACCTTTCCAGTATCTGGTAACACAGCTAAGTGTATGCTTTTCTAAAAAGATTGGACACTTTAACGAGCTGTCCCATAGGATGATGGAAGTGGTTCATGCTGTTGTACAGGAAAAACCTTACAACTACTCTAAGTTTCTCATGAGAGACTAAGAAGCAAACATTCATGACCGTAAGCCCTTTCTGATCTACCCCCGATTCGTAACCAAGGTGATCACAAGTCAGCTGGACTTTGGAGGAGTGAGAAGCTGGTATCCAAGAGCTGAGCTGGCACTTCAAGAAAACATAAGAGATGCTACCCTGGTTCCATCAACGAATCACACAGGAAGGATAACCAGTCTCTGGTTATATGTGAAGTGCATGTATAACGTGCTGGATGAGGAGGATGAGTAGTTGGCGTTTACTTGTTTTAATTTTTTTTTGTGTGTTTAACTGTCTTTCTTCTAGTTATATATTAAGTTTGCCTTAATTTGTGTTACTTAAAAAAATGTCTATAGGTTCAGGGGGAACTAAAATAACATGTCTGACAAAAAGAAGGGAAATCTGGTGATATTCAAATTAAATCTGATAGGATCTGGTAAAACTCAGAAAATCTGATAATTTTTCAGAAAACTCATTAAGACATCAGAATCTGTTCAATCACCAGAAAATTCTCAAGATAAACAGAAAATCTGATAATATATCAAAAAATCAAATTTTTTTGGAAAATCTCTTGACAAACATGAAGTTTGATTAATCAACAGAAAGAAACATCAGGAAACACTATCTTTAACCAGATTCAAAGGAACTTATAACCATCTAATTTTTTTCTGGATAAGTTTCTTCCAAAATATTTTTTTGGACAAATGCAATGTAAGTAAAAATCTTCGAATTCTACTTATTCCCTCTCATCTAAAAAAAATGCTGATTCAAATTCTGTAAATGAATCAAATGCATTCTGATGATATATCTGGGAAATTCAACTCACAAAAGCATTACTCAAAGATTTTCTGATATATATCATCAAGAGGACAACATTGGAAGGAACACAATCTCAGAAAATGTTTTATTAGACCTTTTTGAAACAAAAGGGGTCCCACATGAAGAAAAGGTGCAAGTTGGATGTTAGTGTTTATCTATTAAATCGTTGAAATCTCTAATTATCCTTAAAGAGATACACATTAAATTAGAGATAAACCAAAGGTTTTTCAAAATGGTTGTTTCCTTAAAGGATTAAAACATCATTAAGGTATCATAAACCACCTTGAATACAAACAACCTACGAAAAAAAACACTCAAAAATCTCTGTCTCAATTCACTATAAATATCCCATTCAAAAACAGAGACTTCCATCTTCAACCTTCATACTCAAACCCTAAAAACCCTTTCGGAAGCAAAAACCCAAATCCTCAATGGCAGCTACCAACATCAACACACCACCAATTGAACACTATGTTCCGTTAATCACTGAAGCTGAATTTCTTCCATTAAAGAGAAACAATGAAGCAATGAATGATAACATTGAAGAGTATGACATGAAGTGACAAATTCTCATTGAATTTCTGATCAGATGCCCGATAGCTCAAGCTCTCACAAAGACCAGAGAGGTACCAGTAAGACTCCTACAACAAGTTGTGAAAACTCTCAAAGTCTCAAGTCAAATGGAGCTAACAGCACATGTGTGGGAAAATATCTTCATTACAATATCACCGGAGAAAATAAGTGTCACACCCCGACCACGATAAAACAACAAATCGTGGCAGAAACATCGGGGAGTGTTGTAACAGAATCATTGTTTCAAAACACACGGAAATTAGAAGTTTTGTTTTATTAAATCAGTAAAAATTTACATCGTCTAGAAGTCTAAATAAACAATTTAAACATAGTCTATCATTGTTATTTAGTCACTAAGGCCTCGTCCAGTCCTATGTGTGCATACATCCTAGCAATCAACATCACCTGAAACATATGTGAACACAAAGTCAGCAAAGAAATGCTGGCGAGTACATAGGTTTTTGAGAGTGTCGGATTCATGGCTAGTTTACATGTTGCAATACATAATTAAAAACCTTGTTTTGAAAAGTATTGTATTGCGACATAATTAACCGACTCAAATCAAGTTGGTTATAATTTATAAAATCTCGTAGCCATGATTCTTAACCCAAAACATTTGTTTTAGTAAATCATTTCGTAAAACCTCGCGTAAAAACTCATTAATAATTTTCGTTAATAAAATTTCGTATGGTTTATATCATTTCGAAAACCTCGTTTGTGTGACATTGTCTCAAAATCGTTTACCCAAGTGAACTAGATAACACCACGGTATGTAACACGATGAAAACACTTATATATAGGAAGTACCAGCGGCGTATCCACCATACTTTCATCACATTACATCCGTCCAGTTATCTAAACACTAACCAAAAACCAATCGTTTATCCAATTTGTTTAATTCGTCAAAATCGTTTCAGTCGTTTAAATCATTCTCGTTTTAATTATGAAAACTAATTTTGGTTATCTCGCTAATAACATCCAAACCTTCGTGACTCGCCTATCGCCAATCTCGCATTAACTAACCACCAAAGGGTAAGTTAGCAATCATCAGATTCGGTCGTTACCCACCTAACCCACACATAACCATGGGTGCAGTCTGATAACGGGATTTGTCAGATCCTAGGGTACCATAACCTAATACTGGTCGGTTCGGCCAAAATTAATGGATATTATTCGTTATGTAAATACAACCAACAAGTTTGTTCACTTTATCAAATTGTTATAAATTTTGTATAAACCATATTATTTATTTTTGAAACCATCATTAAAACCTCGAAAAAAATTTAGCACTTATGAATCACCCCAAAACAATTGAATACAGTAAAAGAGGGGAACTATGTACTCACTTGAGAATGCTTAGTGGTCTTTAAACAACAACCAAGCAAAGCTAGAGGGAGCACGGAATCAATCGGCAACCTAATAGCTATATAAATAAACCGGACCTAAGTCGGAAGATTGGATAGGATGAGGTTTTGTGTACCAAATGAGTATTGGAACTCATATGACATGGTTTAACAAAGTCTACATTCTAAATCGAAACCTACCTAAGTGCTTTTGACCCGTTACGACCCGTTTAGGTAGCTTACGCTATTTGTTCGAGACGTCTAACTAGTCCTATGACAAGTATTATATGCCTAAACATGATTAAATATGTTGCATAATCAGTTTGGGTGACAAAAGTTAGGTTACATATGTTTAAAGTCCAATTATGCATGAAAAGGGCATTTTGGTAATTCACCTAAGGCATATAATCCACCTATCATACAACTACTTAAACTCAGTGACCATAAGGTATAACCTCAGAAGGTTATTCCCTATGCAACTATGGTCACTAATCATGCTTGGTCGGATCCTAAAGATCGACCAAACGGGTCGAGTTCGAAAGTCTAAGCGATGGTTTAGACCGCTTGACTTACGACTCTAAACAAGCACTAACTAAAAGTGACGAGCTAAACATGTCAAAACATGTTTAACCTACTGATTTGGTATCAAGACGAGGCGTTTTGATACCTAATAGTAGTTCCGTTGCAAAATGAGTGCTAAAACGCATTTTGACCGAAACTTTGACTCGTCACTACACCTAGTTAATGTGGTAATCAGCGGGTATAGTCACTAAGGACTATAACCAACGTGATTACGCTCACGTTGCGAAGTTCAAACGAACTTCTCGTTGACCAACTCGTGGTCAAGCTGAAAGTCAAACTATGTTTGACTTCCAAACTAGGAAAACAATAAAAAGAATGAAAGAGTGCTCACAATGGGTCCTTGCTATCTTTTCTACAAGAAAACCAAGTTCCCAATGAGATTAGAAAGCTCCAAACACTTTAGGGAGCCTTCCAAATCAGATGGTAGAGAAGAGAAGAATGAAATGAGCAATGAAACAATGAAATGGATGGCTATATATAGTTTTTCGCAAACCGTTAGGATCGTTTCTTGGAGAGGAGGGCATGATCCAAGCCATACAAGTGTTAAGGATTGATTGGGGGACTTGTTCCCCACACAAACCAGCCCCTAGCATTGAAAAATAGAGATCAAAACCAGCAAAAACGAGCTAAATGACCAGATTCAATGTTTCTGTCTGACATGCCCTCGCGCCCCGCGTAAGACATGGCTAAGGCTTACGCGCCCCGCCTGGACAACTTTGGCAGATTGTCAAAATTAGTCCTTGCAGCTTAGAAACTTGCATTTCAGCCCATTTTTGACACGTTTAAGCCCCGTTAACCTCATTTCAAGGCTCTAAAATGAAGTTAAAGTATTGGGAACTCAAAACATGCTCAAAAACATCTCGGATGTCGGTTCGTTTGGTCGTACGATCGCGTTGTTCGGTTAATTACGACGGAAGTCGTAACGAACGCAAAAAAACGATTCAAATTAAGCGACGAATGGAATTTTTGCATGCCGATCACTAAAATAAAAATATTTTAGTGTGTACAAAAATTTTGGATGTCCAGATGTGGTCAGAACGTAAGATATGCGCGAAAATGCAAACTTACGTCATTTTTGACACTTTTAGCCCCTGAAAGATCAAATAAGCATATTTTCGCATACCGAACCACCCAAAGCTTATTTCTAAGCTGTGTTTAGGTTATTTATGGTATGTTTAGCTTATGATCAAGTTCCGGACTGTTCGACACCATACGAATCGGTATAGTTTCGCAGTTTGACATAAATAGTCCCTGCGATCGAATAAACTTGATTTCGACACACCAAACCTTCCAAAACTTATTTCTAAGTTATGTAAAGGTTATTTAAGGTATGTTAAGCCTATGTCACTATTCCGGAGTGTTTGTCATGCTAAACTGATTATGTTTACGCATCAGTTCACGTATAACTTTCCAGAAAGCGATTTAGAGCTTGAAATCGAACGAGAATTGATATGTGCAAATGATACACATATTTATACAAATCCCAAGTATGAAATACAATATTTCATTGATTTGGTATTTTTTTGATGGCCGCGGAGGCACAAATGTCACAATAAGGGAATGTTTAGAACTACCCTTAAACCAAGGCTATGAAGAAGCACCAGAAAAAGAAGATATGTTCACACAACTTGATGCTGTAAGGGGCTACAAGACAAAGATTTCAAAGATCAATAAATTCAAGAGAAACAAGCTACCTGCCTTCTGGCAAGTGTTAATGGAGATCCTGAACAAGTGTTTATCATTAAAGATTGCAGTATAATGTTGCCAGACTAGCAAAAGTTGATCTTCATGAACCGAAAGCACCAATTCCACAAGAAAGACAAGAAAGAGGATCAGAAACTCCTCAACAACAACCAAAAAACATTCAGCAAGATCAAACCAAACAAACAGAAACTTCAATAGCTCAAAAACAGAAGCAACCCATGGGTCCACCTCCAGTTAAACAAAAGATACTCATGGGTCCTCCACCAAACGTCCAAAGGCCAGACACTTCAAAGGTACAACAGAAAGAACATGTTCTAGTTCAGTCATCTTCTACAGCCATCACAGGAGAAACAGATTTTAGCATAAGGATGGGTACAAAAGAAAAGAGAAGAATGGAACATGAAGTGACCTCCTCATAAAGGCCAAGAAAAATAATGAGAGAATATTCAGAAGGAAACATCAAAGAATCAATGGTGCTGAAAGGTGATTTACACACAAGTATGTACCCTAAGAACATCTAAAGCACTACTATTGGAAAGGTTCAGAAGACAACCCAAAAGGGCCACTCTCTCCAATGAGTAAAGGTATTGTTGAGAAATAAACAATGGAAGTTGGGTAATGTTGCACAAACACTTGACCAATCCAATAGTATCTATTGAAAGAATTGATACTTTGAATACTGGAGGAGGCATATTAGGTAATGAAGGACAAAACAAGTATACCTTGATCAGAAAAGATAAAAATGAACAAAGGGTTACTGATGCATATCTGGCTGATGATATTCATCCAATGGACATAGTCAAAATGAAGAATATCATTGATAAAGAGAAAGGGAGTACAGTTGTGATCAGAAGAGCCCTTGACAGTCTCAAAAGTGCAGGAGCAAAGTTATACAACAGGGCTGCACTGGCAGATTTTGATTTGTGTATCAATTTTGAGCATAGCAACAAAGTGCTAATACCTCCTCCCAACACCACAATTCCAGCTGAAATTCCTTCCAAACTTGTGAGAACTGGAGCAATCTTTGACAAACCAGAAATGTGTGCAGTCTTCAAAGATGCTCATGATGAGAAAGCTCTATTTAGAATCAGTGAAATATGCAGGAATTCAAATCAAACTCTGAAATATATAAGAAACTGCATGAATGAGAAACAAGAGCAGCTCAAAAAGAAGGGAAAGAACGATGAACAGTTGAGAAAAACAATTGAAGATTGTATTGAAAACTGGATGGAGTCAAGAGGATGGTATAAAGAAATGTACAAGGAAACTCAAAAGGCAATTGATCACAAGAAAAAGCTGAAACCAGGAGATAAATACAGAAGTGGAGTGAAGATCAATTAATGAATTGATAGGATATTGCTGTTTTTGAACAATATACTTTCTCTGTTTTGAACAATAGCTGGTTTGATTATGTTTTATGTTTCTGAACTTAGTTGCTAGATTTTTCTTTTTCAAAGATTAATTAAAAGTTGTTTATATTGACATAGATAGTTCATTTTCTTACAATACTTAGGGGAAACTGTTAGGAAACTTTATTTGTAAGTATTGAAGAAAATCACAATCAACTGGATCTCTGAAGAGATAACAGTCCTGAAGATCACAACAAGAAGAAGAAGATCAGATAGGACAACTGAAATGCACAATATCTACTTCAAAGAATCACAAGTTGATCAAGAGCTGATTTGGATTATCAGAGAAGGTCATTTCTGATGGATCTGATGATATTTCTAATGAAATATCATCAGTTTCTGACGATTCTGATCATCAGAATTTCTGATGATTTGTTCACCAGAATTTCTGATGAAGTGGTTTATCAGAAATTCTGATAAAAACCCCACTTGTCTAAAACCAAACTCTATCCTGCCACCAATGACCGAAGCAACTGACATTATTGGATATCATGATTACAAAGGCAACTTGAACGTTGGATTCAATGAATATGTCAAATTGCTACTTTATGCAGGACTTATTGCATGAATAAACAATTGTTTATTCATGTACACACCCTTCTATAAATAGAAGGCTCAACAAGTAGAAGATAATTGAGTTTGAAGCTTATCATTCATATACACACCAAACAAACTCCATTGCCCTTCTCACCTACAGAATTCAAGATTCATTTGTATTAGATAATAATCTTACAATCACCTTGTAAACTATTTTGTTTCAAAGTGATATAAACTTGATAATTCTGTAGGTCTTGTTTCTGAAAGTCTGATTTCCATTTCCGCACATCTTTTTCACATATACTGAAATCACTTGCCATATTACGTAAAAAGAAGTTGCTAAGGCCATACTGGGTCCAACAATCTCATAAGTATAGATTCTAGCAAGTTTCTCCACTTTATAATCTTCACGAATAGGAAGAAAGTGAGCTGACTTAGTTAAACGATCAATAATTACCCAAATACTGTCATGACCGGCAGGTGTTCGGGGTAACTTTGTAATAAAGTCCATAGCAAGACTATCCCACTTCCAAACGGGGATTTTAGGTTGCTGTAAGAGTCCGGAGGGACGCTGATGTTCAACCTTCACCTTCAAACAGGTAAGGCATTTAGAAACATATATGGCAATGTCCCTCTTCATGCCAGGCCACCAATAAGTCATACGCAGATCCTGGTACATCTTATCGGTGCCTGGATGGATAGAGTAACGAGATTTGTGAGCCTCATTCATGATGAGCTCACGGAGGTTATCGCGATCTGGCACCCAGATGCGATTTAGATAGTATTGAAGACCATCGGACTTAGTTTTGAGTTGATTAACATTAGCGCCAAGAACTTCCACAGATAGGCTTCCTTCATTAGCAGACGAATACTGAGCTTCACGAATACAAGCATGCAGATCACTAGATACACGAATAGCCTTGACATGAGTCTTACGACTAAGAGCATCGGCCACTACGTTCGCCTTGCCTGGGTGATAGAGAATTTCGCAGTCGTAGTCTTTAAGTAATTCCACCCAACGCCTCTGTCGCATATTCAGCTCTTTTTGGTCAAAGATATGTTGAAGGCTCCTATGGTCGGTGAAGACTACACACTTTGTACCATAAAGGTGTGACAACCCTCTCAAAACCAGGTATCCGTACGACTTAATTAATTATTAATTATTGCCTAATCACTGTGCCTTACTGAGTTTGCTGATAAACTGCTACTTGATTGTTGATACTTGTACATATCTGCATCATACTTTGATATTCCTGTCACTACACTACTTATTTGCTGAACCTTAGTGACAAACGTGATGCACAAAAGCACAGTAGCATTGAACGGATAACCTATTAAACATGCTGGTATAGCCAGCATCAGGCAAACACTGCCTCTAAAGGCCTGAATGAGCCAGAATTATGTTACTACACCCATAGTGTGTGTAGGGATACAAGGGTTGTATGATTACGTCTCTAGGAATAAGATATAGAGATTTGGATGTGCCTAAAACATACTTTAAGCACGAAACACAGCACTTTTATCAACACACTAGCTTCAAGCTAATTAATAAAGTGCCAAAATATGAGGAATTATTCCCGACACTTTGCAGAATAAATTGTGTCGCTAAAAATATTATTTATGACGCTTAACGGATATCTTAAGCACTTTAACGGATTACTATCCGACCGAACAACCGAACAATACCCGGAACATAAAAATATTGCCAAAATTAATATTGGTACTTTTCTGAGCCAGTTAGGGTCCCTGATTACCCTAACACCCGCTTTTAATGCACTAAAACAACTAACGGGGTTAGACCTTAGAGTTAACACACTTAACCAAACTGAACCGTAACTGAACGATTGGAAACAAACCGAGCACCATTACATCCCAATGGGATCGGCCAACTAGTGGGCCCCGGGAGAGTACACCTTTATTATTTTATATTAGATTACGCGAAGACCGAGACGACTTTTTCTATAAATATCCACATCTCTCACACACTTGAACACACACACTTCACCTCACCACCTCTCCCTCTCCCTTGCCCCCTCTCTCGGCCGAACATCACCCCACCCCCACATCCGTTTTTCGGTTCAAGTCTTGACATTCCAAGTATACTCGAGTGTTGGTGGTTACGTACAACGGAGCTCGGAACAAACGGAACGCGGAGGACCTCTACCGTTTGCTATTATCCACGCAGTTTTCGACTAGTTTCTTCCCTAGCCCCGAGCTAGAGGTATAACGTTTAAAACTCATTTTTGGTCATGTCTAAAGTGGTTAAAAGGATATTTGTCGGTTGAATGTCGGTAACCCGCTTAATGGAACTTTAAAGTCTACTAAAACGTGTATATTGTTGGATAAAAGCTCAAAACGCGTGTAAATGTCGTAGTATTTGAACAGGTTGATTAAAATGGCCCGATCTATGATGTGGTGGCTCTCATCATCGTTTAACCCGACTTTGTTAGGATCACGTATCTTGACATACACTTGTTTCTTTGGTACAAGGGTTAAAAGGTGAAACTCCACCACACGGGAAACATGAACTTGTGTAAAAATGTTTTAACATGAAAAATAGTATTTAAAACAAGCCGATCTACGCATGTACAAGTGGTATATTCGTAGGACCGGGTGTCGAGAAAATCATGTTTTTATAAAAATGGATAAAGTGTTAACAAATACGATTTCTATAAACTACAAGTGTAGAAACACTTGTAGAATAAAAGATCCGACAAAATAACAATGTTTACAAAAATTGTCGGGAAGTTGTAAGAAGTGATTTGTTCCAAAAACGAGGTTTTTGCAAGACTAAGTTATGTTATGTATAGATCCACTAAAAATAACGAGATCTACACCGTAGTTTTTGTAAAAACTACAAGTTCATGAAACAACGCGGTTTTACATACTAGTCTTCTATTTGAAGTGTTGAAAATTGATTCGGTTGATTTGATAAATTGTTGAGATGATTTTGTAAAAGAAAATGATACGCTTGAATGCGTGGCCACCTCCAGTTACAGGGGAAACTCTGGCGAAATTTTCTAAAAATCTAACACTTAGAATTATTTACAAGTGTTAGACTACTTTGACATGTTTTCAAAATATATTTCGCCACAACTTTATTTACAAATAATCGGAGATGGGATTTTCACAAAAATAAACGAGATAAGTATATAATCGGTAAATATATTTTGCCACCTCACTGTTTATGATTATTTTGTGAAAATGTATAAATATTATTTTTAGAGTAAAAATAATATTTACTAACTTTGTCAAGCCCGAAATAATACAAACTCCTTCACGGCAAACATATAAGTTACAACGGTAATTATCATTACCACTTAATCGTTAAAACGTAACTTACGCTTTATTCAGAAGTATTCATAAGCGCGTGTGTTGTCAATACATTATTTTGGGAAAATATTATGTGGAAAAGGAAATATTTTATTTTTGAGAAAAATAAATATATCTTGAAATTAGAAATAAAATATATTAAGTGGGACTTAATAAAATGATACAAGTGTACATGTATTTAAATCCCCCATCCTTGGGAAGGAGAATGCGTATCAAAAATATACACGGAACGGTTGTCTAACTGTTTCCAAAAATGTAAACTATGAAGCTAAAGCACGGCCATCCGTCTAATAGAATTAGCATATGTAGGTCGTTGCACAGCACTTGGATATTGGATTGCTTGATTTTGTGACGCGTTCACTGTGAGTTCATGTCCCCCTTTTCTTCTCTTAACTGTTTTCAGTTTTATAAACTGCGGGGGTGAAATACATGTTACAATGATTATGGATATGTTATACATGGTATGGTTAGCATAAGGAGGGTTATTACTTAGATCATGTGAGTGGGTAGGCAGAAACTTGAGGCCATTAATCCTCGTTGAGGACCGAGGGACAGGAGCGGTAGATCTATCTGGGTGTAGCGAGCCCAGCCCCAGGTCCAGCTGAACGGACCTCGGGGTGACTTAGTGCCCGACGCATAAATCCGCTAGGTTTGAGTCATCCCTACTTGCACTTCACACATATCAGTGGACTTGCAACCCATTGGTGATCTCTTTTATTTCCTTATTTGCTACATACCAGGGTTTTTGATAAAGATAAAGGTTTATTTACTCATTTTCGCATGAACTCGCTCAACATTATTGTTGATTTTTCAACTTACATGTATTTCAGGGAATTAAGGATCTGGCACGGTTTAGCAGGATTTCCCGCTGCATATAGACTCAGAGTCATCCGGGTTCAAGGCTTATGGCTCTTTCCTGGACAAGCCATAGCCCCTGAACCATGTTTATTTTTGTTGCATTATGGTAGTGGTCGTACTGTTTAAGACAAGTAATGGTTGTTGGGTGTTTACCCATTTAGACAATGTTTGACAATTTTATTTTCAATGGATGACTTTGCATGATTTTAAATTCATATAGCTTGTTATGATTAAGCTATGGTATTAAGAAGTCACACCAAATTAACCACGCTTCCGCAAAGCCAGGGTGTGACAGCTTGGTATCAGAGCTCTGATCATAGCGAACTAGGGTTCATTTTGAGTCTAGACTATGATCACTAGGGCTCTCACGAAAATGTTTTTCTGCATACCACTTAAGTCCAGATCCAAAACTTTTTATAAACAAATGTTGAGCATATTTTATTATTTTTAGGCTCAGTCTGGGAGGCTGAGGCTCGGTCTGAGAGACTGAGGCTCGGTCTGGGAGGCCGAGGCTCGATCTAACGGATCGAGGTAGTTGTCTAGTGGGACTAGGGAGTCAGTCTGGGAGGCTGGGAGATGTTTGCTAGTGGGACTAGGGAGTCAGTCTGGGAGGCTGGGAAAAGTTGGCTAGTGGGACTAGGAAGAACAGTCTGGGAGGCTGGGAGGCTAGTGGGACTAGGAGGAATATGTGATTATTATGTGGTAACTTGTGTGATTACCTGATTTACTGATATTTGTACATACTTGTGACTGTATTACAGACTCATGGACACCTCAGATACTGGAGACTCGGACACTACTGGACCCCGACCCATGGAGTCAGACGAGATTATGTCATCAGAGCACGAGGTACACACCTCGGATTATACCAGTACAGACGACGACGACTTTCAGCCGTTCGCACTGCCTGACGGCGTCGATGAGCCCATCGTTGGTGGTCCTGCTGCGGATCTTCCTCTCGCTGTGATTCCCGCCCCGATTCCTCTTGCATCCTACCCAGCTTATGAGCTTATGCTTGATGCCGAGGCTGGTGGCGATATTGATCTTTTCGATGATGAGCTATACGAGGACGAGGTTCCTGACCCAGCTCTTTTGCCCGCTGGCGGTCTTTTGATGATCGCCGGTGCTCCTGTCGGAGACTCGCCTGTTCATTCTCCAGCCCCAGACTCCTTTGAGTCTGTGGCATCTGCTCCATCACATGTGGCGAGCACGCAGCTTTTCGTTCATGACTCGGATCCTGACCAGGCGTCATCTGCCGCCCCTATGCCGAGCTTTGTTTTTGAGCATGACGATATCGAGGATTCTGACCCTGTATTTCCCCCTGGATTCGATCCAGACCGTGATATTGAGTTCGTTCACATGGACCAGCCTGTAGAGGACCCCGTTGACCCTGCCGACCCTTTCGATCCTATCGATCCGGACTTTGACTTCGATATGGCGTTTGTCGATCCCGAGCCTGCAGTAGCTCCAGAGCAGGCCGCTGCTTTCGATCCCGCACATGAGCATGGTTTGGCGCATGCTGATGTTCCTGTTGATCCTATTTTGGCGGGTCAGCCACTTGGCGACGTTCCTGTTGATGATATACCTTTGTTAGATGCTGACCATGTTGTTGATCCTCTTGTTGACCCTCCGATCGCTGACGTTCCAGTTGACCCTCATGTCGATCATATTGATCCAGTTGTTGCTCACGTTGATCCTGTTTTAGCTCCTGTTGATCCCTTACCTATTGAGCCCGAGCATGCTCTGTTTGCAGAGCACATGGATCCCCCTGACGAGGAGGCTCAGCACGGTTGGATACCGGCTGACGAGGATGTTCCGCCGCTTCCTCCTCACCGCACTGATGCTCACCATCCTGAGTTCTCGTTTCAGATTCCTTCAGTCATACCTCCAGCGGGGCCTGGGGAGGGCTCTTCCGCCCATCCATTTGGCCATGTACCGATGCCATTACCTGTCATATCTCCTGTTTCAGCATCCACTTCATCTTTTCCTGTTATGCCTTTTGGCACTTTCAGCGAGCCTTCTCTCTGGTCTTCGCTACCCGTTATGCCACCCGTTGATCCACCTCATATGGGGCATACCCTAGAGGACCTGTTGATGTCATTTGTTTTCCAGCATGATTCCCATTCTCAGCGTTTGCAGGAGCTCGAGAGAGCTCAGATGCCTCCTTGTTCATATCATGGTCCGTCATCCTCATCTGCTCAGCCATTTCGGTCATTTCCTCCTGACATTGCTGCTCGACTTTCGATCCTAGAGCAGCAGATTGCATCCGTGATCCGCACCCAGCAGGCCTTGGAGGAGGATTGGCTTCTCTTTCGCCGCCTACATTATCCTCCACCACCACCACCCGTCTAGAGCTTATCGACGTTACCAGGGTAGACACGGATGAGACAGCCGCGATTGTTATGCACAGCTTTTGAAGACCATTTGACTACACAGATTTTTGTTGATACATGTGATGTATTGATTGTATGTAACACTGATATGATGTATTTTGTACAGGGGTGATGTAACCCCTATGTGATTGATGGATGTACTAACACACTTACTATGCTTATGGTCTTGATATATATGCAATCGCCGCATTCTCATCATATCTGATTTACTTGATTGATTATTTTTGTACTTGGACATGGGATGTTGGACATGGGATGTTGTGTGTGATATATTGATAACATGAGATGTTATATGCTATTACTATTACTATATACGTATGATTTCTATGGCCTAATCGACGTACGCATCTTTAGAAAATGGCACCAAGACGTCAACCGCAGCCGATGCCCACGACTCAAGAAGAACTGCAAGGAATCATTGCTGCCGCGATTGCTCAGTATGCTGCATCGCAGGGAGGACCCAGCTGGAGTAGCTCCAACGGAAATGGCAACCAGAATCCCACTCATGGGTGCACCTTCAAGCAGTTTCTGGACTGTAAGCCCACAAACTTCGACGGCACGAGCGGTGCTGTTGCCTTCGTTCGTTGGGCAGAGAAGACTGATTCCACCATCCGTATGAGCAAATGTGCGATCGACCAGCAGGTCACTTACATTTCAGGGCTGTTTCTAGATGGAGCCCTATCTTGGTGGAACCTTCAAGTGCAAACTCTAGGCGAAGCTGCCGCCTACGCCCTGTCTTGGGCCGAATTGAAAGAGCTTATGCGGAAGAAGTACTGCTCTCGCGCGGAGATTCAAAAGCTTGAAACCGAGTTTTGGCACCTGAAGATGGAAGGGTCGAAGATAGCGGAATATGTTCAGAGATTCCACGATCTGTCTCACGTGGTACCTTATATGGTAACACCCGAGTTTAAGAGGGTTGAGCGCTTCATCTGGGGACTGGCTCCTCAGATAATCAGTATGGTGACTTCTTCCAAACCCGCAACCATCACAGAAGCCATTGATCTGAGTGTGGCTTTAACTGAAGAAGCGATTCGGTTAAACAAGTTCAATGAGATTGAACCCAAGAAAAAGGAGACTCATGTGGAGTCATCTAGTGGTAATAAGCGGAAGTTTTCAAGTTTCAAGCAAAACACCGGGACGGTGGTCAAGAAGGGAGAATCGAATGCACCAGCTCAAGATTCAGTTGGTGATAGAAAGAAGAGCAGGGGATACATGGGTGCACAGCCCAAGTGCAACTCATGTCAAAAACATCACTCTGGTCGCTGCAGTCTAAGGGTTTGTGAGTCTTGTGGGAAGACTGGTCATACGAAAGATTTCTGTTGGGCTAATGCTGGCCGGGGAGGCCAAGGAGGAAATGGGAATAGAAACAACCGTGGTGGTGCTGGGAACCGCCCACAAGGAAATCAAGGAGGAAATGGAAACCGTGCTAACCAAGCAGGCACCGTGAACCGAAACCAGGGAAACCACCAAGCTGGGAACAATGGTGGAAACGGGCAGAGGCCCGGATGTTTTAATTGTGGAGATCAAGGGCACTTCAAGAGGAACTGCCCGGAATTAAACCAAGCTCGTGGAAGAGTTTTCAACATGGAGGCCAGGGAAGCGCGCCAGGATCCCAATGTTGTTACTGGTACGTTCCCTGTAAACCAACGCTATGCGTCTGTTTTGTTTGATACTGGTGCCGATTATAGCTTCGTATCGCTAGAATTTAAGAACATGCTTGGTTTAGCCACTAGTAAGTTAGATATTCCTTATTCGATCGAGCTAGCAAATGGGAAGTTAGTAGAAGCCAATGAAGTGATTAGAGATTGCGTAATCGAGTTAGGAGAGCGTGAGTTTGCTCTCGATCTACTACCAGTCCAGTTGGGGAGCTTTGACGTGGTAGTAGGGATGGATTGGTTAGCAAGTAACAAAGCAGAGATTGTTTGTCGCGAGAAGATTATCCGTATTCCGACCGACGATGGTGAGACCATTGTTGTTCATGGAGAGAAGCGTGAGACGCCGTTGCGGATTATTAGCTGTCTGAAAGCAAGGAAGTGTTTAAAGAAAGGGTGTGTTGCTTTTCTAGCACACATTGTGGATAAGAAGGCTGCTGAGCCGAAGATCGAAGACATCCCTGTCGTAAGGGAGTATCCGGAAGTCTTTCCAGAAGACTTGCCTGGCTTGCCGCCTCAGAGGCAAGTAGAATTTCGCATCGACTTAGTTCCAGGCGCCGCGCCTGTGGCTAAGGCACCTTATAGACTTGCCCCGTCTGAGATGCAAGAGCTATCGACGCAACTTCAAGAATTGTTGGATAAGGGATTTATTCGACCAAGCTTCTCGCCTTGGGGAGCTCCAGTTTTGTTTGTCAAGAAGAAGGATGGTAGTTTCCGTATGTGCATTGACTACAGAGAATTGAACAAGCTGACGATCAAGAATAGGTATCCTTTGCCAAGGATTGACGATCTGTTTGACCAACTTCAAGGTTCAAGTTTCTACTCCAAGATCGATCTTCGATCTGGATATCACCAGCTCCGGATACAGGAAGAAAGTATCCCGAAGACAGCCTTCAGAACTCGTTATGGGCACTACGAGTTCCTTGTCATGCCGTTTGGTTTAACAAACGCACCTGCAGTGTTCATGGATTTGATGAACCGAGTTTGTAAGCCGTATCTGGATAAGTTCGTGATTGTGTTCATCGACGACATCTTGATCTACTCAAAGACGAAGGCAGAACACGAGCAACACCTCAGAGCTATTTTAGAGTTACTGAAAAAGGAGCAGTTGTACGCCAAGTTCTCTAAGTGTGAGTTTTGGCTGAGAGACGTGCAATTCCTTGGGCACGTGGTAAATGAAGGTGGAATTCATGTGGATCCAACCAAGATCGAGGCGATCAAGAATTGGGAAGCGCCAAAGACGCCAACCGAGATCCGGCAATTCTTGGGTTTGGCTGGCTATTATCGAAGATTTATTGAGGATTTTTCAAAGATCGCTCAGCCATTGACGCTCCTCACGCAAAAGGATAAAAAGTTTGATTGGGGAATCAAACAGGATGAAGCATTTCAGTTGTTGAAGGATAAGCTTTGCAACGCGCCAATCTTAGCTCTACCGGAAGGTACCGACGATTTTGTGGTATACTGCGACGCTTCGCGTCAAGGATTGGGTTGTGTGTTGATGCAACGTCAAAAGGTTATCGCTTACGCATCACGCCAACTGAAAGTGCATGAAAAGAACTATACCACGCATGATTTGGAGCTAGGCGCAGTGGTTTTTGCTTTGAAGATTTGGAGACACTACCTTTACGGGACAAAGTGTACGATCTTTACAGATCACAAAAGCCTCCAGCATATATTCAACCAGAAGGAGTTGAATATGAGGCAAAGGCGATGGGTTGAGTTGCTAAACGATTACGACTGCGAGATCAAGTATCATCCGGGGAAGGCGAATGTGGTCGCCGATGCCCTAAGTCGCAAGGAGAGAATCAAGCCCATAAGGGTTAGGGCTATGGAAATGATTATCCAAACCGATCTTTCCTCGCGCATTCGAGCAGCGCAAAAAGAAGCTCTCAAGGAAGAGAACCTTGAGAAAGAATATCTCCGTGGGATGGAGAAGATATTGGTTCCAAACAAGGAAGGAACGTTATGTTTTGAGAAAAGGATTTGGGTTCCTTTGTTTGGTGATTTAAGAGAGGTTATTTTTGATGAAGCTCACAAGTCACGGTACTCTATCCACCCGGGAGCGGATAAGATGTACCAAGATCTTAAGGATTATTATTGGTGGCCTAGGATGAAAGGCGATGTTGCTATCTACGTGAGCCAATGTTTGACTTGCGCTAAGGTTAAGGCGGAATACCAGAAGCCTTCGGGACTTCTGCAGCAACCAAAAATTCCCCAATGGAAGTGGGAAGAAATATCCATGGATTTTGTTACAAAGTTGCCAAGAACGCCTAAGGGCCATGACACTATCTGGGTGATAGTGGATCGCTTGACGAAATCAGCACACTTCTTGCCGATCCGCGAAAAGGATCATACAAGCAAATTGGCTGAAATTTACATGAGAGAAATTGTCACTCGCCATGGAGTACCTCTCTCGATTATATCCGATAGAGATGGAAGGTTCGTATCGAGGATATGGCAATCCTTCCAGGAAGCTTTTGGCTCGAAGCTGAATATGAGCACCGCGTTTCACCCGCAGACCGACGGCCAAAGTGAGCGGACGATTCAGACATTGGAAGACATGCTGAGAGCATGCGTGATGGATTTAGGCGGTAGCTGGGACAAGCATTTACCCCTGGTTGAGTTTTCATACAACAACAGCTACCACACCAGTATTGGTGCCGCGCCATTCGAAGCTTTATATGGGCGCAAGTGCAGGTCGCCGCTCTGTTGGTCTGACGCAGGTGATAGACAATTGGTAGGTCCCGATGTAGTTCAGGAAACTACAGATAAGATCGCGCAAATCCGAGATCGCATTAGCGCGGCCCGTGATCGCCAGAAGACCTATGCAGATCTGAACAGGAAACCTCAAGAGTTTGAGGTTGGGGATATGGTTTTGTTGAAGGTATCACCCTGGAAGGGTGTAGCACGCTTTGGGAAGCGTGGGAAGTTGAATCCACGCTACATTGGTCCTTTTAAGGTTTTGGAGAAAATTGGAACAGTAGCATACAAGTTGGATCTACCTGCCGAGCTGAATAACGTTCACGATACATTTCATGTATCCAATCTTAAGAGGAGTCCAACTCAAGTTAACGTTGCCATTCCTACCGACGAAATTCATATTGATGACACGCTCCACTTCGTTGAAGAACCTGTTGAGGTCACGGATTGGAAAGTTAACAAGACCCGCCGGAGCAGTGTCAAGCTCGTCAAAGTTCGCTGGAATGCTAGACATGGTCCTGAATTCACCTGGGAGCGTGAAGACCGGATGAAAGAGAAATACCCCCACCTGTTTCCTAAGAACCCTGCTTCTTCAAGCAGAACCTAAATTTCGGGACGAAATTTATTTAACGGGGGGAGAATGTGACAACCCTCTCAAAACCAGGTATCCGTACGACTTAATTAATTATTAATTATTGCCTAATCACTGTGCCTTACTGAGTTTGCTGATAAACTGCTACTTGATTGTTGATACTTGTACATATCTGCATCATACTTTGATATTCCTGTCACTACACTACTTATTTGCTGAACCTTAGTGACAAACGTGATGCACAAAAGCACAGTAGCATTGAACGGATAACCTATTAAACATGCTGGTATAGCCAGCATCAGGCAAACACTGCCTCTAAAGGCCTGAATGAGCCAGAATTATGTTACTACACCCATAGTGTGTGTAGGGCTACAAGGGTTGTATGATTACGTCTCTAGGAATAAGATATAGAGATTTGGATGTGCCTAAAACATACTTTAAGCACGAAACACAGCACTTTTATCAACACACTAGCTTCAAGCTAATTAATAAAGTGCCAAAATATGAGGAATTATTCCCGACACTTTGCAGAATAAATTGTGTCGCTAAAAATATTATTTATGACGCTTAACGGATATCTTAAGCACTTTAACGGATTACTATCCGACCGAACAACCGAACAATACCCGGAACATAAAAATATTGCCAAAATTAATATTGGTACTTTTCTGAGCCAGTTAGGGTCCCTGATTACCCTAACACCCGCTTTTAATGCACTAAAACAACTAACGGGGTTAGACCTTAGAGTTAACACACTTAACCAAACTGAACCGTAACTGAACGATTGGAAACAAACCGAGCACCATTACATCCCAATGGGATCGGCCAACTAGTGGGCCCCGGGAGAGTACACCTTTATTATTTTATATTAGATTACGCGAAGACCGAGACGACTTTTTCTATAAATATCCACATCTCTCACACACTTGAACACACACACTTCACCTCACCACCTCTCCCTCTCCCTTGCCCCCTCTCTCGGCCGAACATCACCCCACCCCCACATCCGTTTTTCGGTTCAAGTCTTGACATTCCAAGTATACTCGAGTGTTGGTGGTTACGTACAACGGAGCTCGGAACAAACGGAACGCGGAGGACCTCTACCGTTTGCTATTATCCACGCAGTTTTCGACTAGTTTCTTCCCTAGCCCCGAGCTAGAGGTATAACGTTTAAAACTCATTTTTGGTCATGTCTAAAGTGGTTAAAAGGATATTTGTCGGTTGAATGTCGGTAACCCGCTTAATGGAACTTTAAAGTCTACTAAAACGTGTATATTGTTGGATAAAAGCTCAAAACGCGTGTAAATGTCGTAGTATTTGAACAGGTTGATTAAAATGGCCCGATCTATGATGTGGTGGCTCTCATCATCGTTTAACCCGACTTTGTTAGGATCACGTATCTTGACATACACTTGTTTCTTTGGTACAAGGGTTAAAAGGTGAAACTCCACCACACGGGAAACATGAACTTGTGTAAAAATGTTTTAACATGAAAAATAGTATTTAAAACAAGCCGATCTACGCATGTACAAGTGGTATATTCGTAGGACCGGGTGTCGAGAAAATCATGTTTTTATAAAAATGGATAAAGTGTTAACAAATACGATTTCTATAAACTACAAGTGTAGAAACACTTGTAGAATAAAAGATCCGACAAAATAACAATGTTTACAAAAATTGTCGGGAAGTTGTAAGAAGTGATTTGTTCCAAAAACGAGGTTTTTGCAAGACTAAGTTATGTTATGTATAGATCCACTAAAAATAACGAGATCTACACCGTAGTTTTTGTAAAAACTACAAGTTCATGAAACAACGCGGTTTTACATACTAGTCTTCTATTTGAAGTGTTGAAAATTGATTCGGTTGATTTGATAAATTGTTGAGATGATTTTGTAAAAGAAAATGATACGCTTGAATGCGTGGCCACCTCCAGTTACAGGGGAAACTCTGGCGAAATTTTCTAAAAATCTAACACTTAGAATTATTTACAAGTGTTAGACTACTTTGACATGTTTTCAAAATATATTTCGCCACAACTTTATTTACAAATAATCGGAGATGGGATTTTCACAAAAATAAACGAGATAAGTATATAATCGGTAAATATATTTTGCCACCTCACTGTTTATGATTATTTTGTGAAAATGTATAAATATTATTTTTAGAGTAAAAATAATATTTACTAACTTTGTCAAGCCCGAAATAATACAAACGCCTTCACGGCAAACATATAAGTTACAACGGTAATTATCATTACCACTTAATCGTTAAAACGTAACTTACGCTTTATTCAGAAGTATTCATAAGCGCGTGTGTTGTCAATACATTATTTTGGGAAAATATTATGTGGAAAAGGAAATATTTTATTTTTGAGAAAAATAAATATATCTTGAAATTAGAAATAAAATATATTAAGTGGGACTTAATAAAATGATACAAGTGTACATGTATTTAAATCCCCCATCCTTGGGAAGGAGAATGCGTATCAAAAATATACACGGAACGGTTGTCTAACTGTTTCCAAAAATGTAAACTATGAAGCTAAAGCACGGCCATCCGTCTAATAGAATTAGCATATGTAGGTCGTTGCACAGCACTTGGATATTGGATTGCTTGATTTTGTGACGCGTTCACTGTGAGTTCATGTCCCCCTTTTCTTCTCTTAACTGTTTTCAGTTTTATAAACTGCGGGGGTGAAATACATGTTACAATGATTATGGATATGTTATACATGGTATGGTTAGCATAAGGAGGGTTATTACTTAGATCATGTGAGTGGGTAGGCAGAAACTTGAGGCCATTAATCCTCGTTGAGGACCGAGGGACAGGAGCGGTAGATCTATCTGGGTGTAGCGAGCCCAGCCCCAGGTCCAGCTGAACGGACCTCGGGGTGACTTAGTGCCCGACGCATAAATCCGCTAGGTTTGAGTCATCCCTACTTGCACTTCACACATATCAGTGGACTTGCAACCCATTGGTGATCTCTTTTATTTCCTTATTTGCTACATACCAGGGTTTTTGATAAAGATAAAGGTTTATTTACTCATTTTCGCATGAACTCGCTCAACATTATTGTTGATTTTTCAACTTACATGTATTTCAGGGAATTAAGGATCTGGCACGGTTTAGCAGGATTTCCCGCTGCATATAGACTCAGAGTCATCCGGGTTCAAGGCTTATGGCTCTTTCCTGGACAAGCCATAGCCCCTGAACCATGTTTATTTTTGTTGCATTATGGTAGTGGTCGTACTGTTTAAGACAAGTAATGGTTGTTGGGTGTTTACCCATTTAGACAATGTTTGACAATTTTATTTTCAATGGATGACTTTGCATGATTTTAAATTCATATAGCTTGTTATGATTAAGCTATGGTATTAAGAAGTCACACCAAATTAACCACGCTTCCGCAAAGCCAGGGTGTGACAAAAGGTAGTGTCGCTAGATCTTTAACGCAAAAACAACCGCACCAAGCTCCAAATCATGAGTAGTATAGTTTTTCTCATGTACCTTGAGTTGACGTGAGGCATAAGCAATAACCTTGTCCCGCTGCATGAGCACACAGCCCAATCCACGGATCGAGGCATCACAATATACCACGAAATCGTTGTTGCCATCAGGTAGAGTTAAAACAGGAGCATTACACAGAAGATTCTTAAGAGTCTGAAAGGACTCCTCTTGTTCGGGACCCCAAACAAGAGGTTTCTCCTTTTGGGTTAGAGTAGTAAGAGGAACAGCGATTTTAGAGAAATCTGCGATGAACCGGCGGTAATAACCCGCCAATCCTAGAAAAGAATGAATCTCAGACACGGATTTAGGCGTACACCAATTCTTCACTGCCTCGATTTTCGAAGGATCAACATGAATACCCTGAATACTAAAAATATGACCAAGAAATTGCACTTCATCAATCCAAAACTCACACTTAGAAAACTAAGCATATAGGCGTTCACCACGCAAAAGTTCAAGCATAAGACGTAGATGGCGAGCATGATCGGCTTTAGACTTAAAATAAATAAGAATATCATCAATAAAGACTATAACAAAACGATCCAAATAGGGTTTACAAACACGGTTCATAAGGTCCATGAACACTGCAGGTGCGTTGGTCAAGCCAAAAGGCATGACTACGAACTCGTAGTGCCCATATCGAGTACGAAACGCAGTTTCAGGAATATCATCCTCGAGGACATGTAGTTGATGATATCCAGAGCGTAGGTCAATCTTTGAGAAACACGAGGCGCCTTGTAGTTGGTCAAATAAATCATCAATACGAGGTAACGGATAACGATTCTTCATAGTAAGCTTATTAAGTTCACGGTAGTCGATACACATACGAAAAGAACCATCCCTCTTCTTGACAAATAATACGGGAGCACCCCACGGAGAGGTACTTGGACGAATAAAACCCTTATCGAGTAATTCCTGTAGTTGGCTGGACAGTTCTTGCATCTCGGAAGGTGCAAGACGGTAAGGAGCCCTGGCGACAGGAGTCGCGCCAGGTACGAGATCAATACAAAAATCGACAGATCTAGGAGGAGGAAGACCAGGTAGATCCTTAGGAAAGACATCAGGGAAATCGCACACAACTGGAACATCGTTTATGTTCTTCCCCTTGCCCTTTTGTTCCACCACGTGGGCCAAGAAGGCAGGGTTCTGTTTACGTAAACTTCTGTTCGCTGGTGTGCATGACATCAGCCTTAGTCCCTTCGAAGGCCGATCTCCATAAACATGAAAAAGATCACCAAACGGAAGAGGAAGATGGACAAGCTTCTCGTGACACACAATTTCAGCATGGTTCTTGCGCAACCAATCCATACCGATAATAACGTCAAAGCTACCCAATCACATGGGTATGAGGTCAATAGAGAATACGTGATCGTTAAGAATCAAGGAACAATCACGCACGATAGAATTAACAAGAATCGACTTACCATTGGCGACCTCAACAGAGAACGACTCAAGTAACTTAGAGCGTATACAATTTTTCAAAGACTCAAATTCCATGGACACAAAACTTTTATCAGCACCAGTATCAAATAGAATCGAAGCATAGAGATTATTAACGAGGAACATACCATTCACCACGTCATTGTTGTTGCGAGCCTGGTTAGCACTGAGATTAGACGCTTGTCCACGAGTGGCTACCTATTGATCTTGGTATAGCTGGGGGCAACGATTGCGAAGATGAGTAGTATCCCCACACTGAAAGCATGCACGAACGGCATTGGCTGGTCCTGGGTTCTGCGGGGGAGCTGGAAGCGCTGCTTGAGCTGCTTGAACTAGGACTTGCTGAACTGGAGCAGGATTAGCTTGACGGCAATACGGGGTCCTGTGACCATAGCGGTTGCAGTTGGTGCACAAATGATATGCAGAGTTTGCCGGATGGTGGTAGTTGCAAGTGGTACACTTCGGCTGAGGCCAAGTGTATTGTTTCTTTGCTTCAGGGGCAGCAGGGTTAGCAACAGTAGGAGTAGGAGCAGGTTTAGCAAAAGGGTTCGCAGCAGGGGTAATAGCATTACATCCCGAGCCCTGAGCTTTCCGTTTCTTGTTCTTGCTGCCACTTGGCTACTGGGTAACTTGGTTAGCAGACTTTGAAGGTGCAGGGGTAGCAAACTGTTTATCACGCACACGGTTGTTGTTGAGACTAGCTGCAAGACGGTAGACTTCCTCAACAGTGTCGAGCTGGGTTGCTTCAATAGAATCGCGCATTGCAGGAGGTAGACCATTGATGTACTTGGTTATCATCCGCTTGGGAGTCAAAACCAAGTGAGGAACGATAAAACTTAGCTGCTTAAACCGGGTAGTATACGCCAGGTTGTCATCACCGACTTGTTTCAAATTCCAAAATTCTTCTTCGAGCTTGATTAGTACGGATGTTTCTTTCATTAGACCACCATTCCAAATCCCTACCTTGAAACACTCCATTATACAGCGAGACGACACTTCGGCAGCACTTCGTTGCAAAACCGGAAAACTTCTTACTATGATTTCGCTTGAATAACATATATATAGCCATTGTGATTTCACTTGAACACGTGTTAAGCGGAATCACTATGATTATTTCAAGCGAAATCTAACATATAAACTCAAGCGAAATATAAACCTTTTGATTTCGCTTGAAAATGACACTATGTCATTTCAAGTGGAATCATCACTAATTCGCCCTTTCTTGATTTCGGTGCCCTGATCTAACTAGTTCTATACAAGACTCGATACAAGACGAAGTCGACAGACGCATGCACCAACAAACTCCCCCTCGAATGTTGACGAGTCTTTAGTGTCGAGTCTTCGCATCTTCAGTCTTTATCAGTCTTCGGGCTTCTTTTCAAAGTATCTTACACTGTAAAGCATCCTTAAAATCTCTTTCTTTTCTTCTATATCATCACCAACAAACTCCCCTTGAACTCCTTTATCAGCATCAGCATTCTCAGAATCAGAACCTGGCTCTTTGTCATTCAGACTCCCCCTCTCAACTAACTGGGATCGCAGTCTGGCTTTCACAGGTTCAAGATCATTGCCTGGCTGTCATCCTGCTCTGGATCAATCCTGGCTCTCTTTTAATCACAAGCTTCTCAGGATTGATTAACCCAGCTCTTATCCTGCACAAATCTCTACCCAAAAGTAAATTTTCTAATAATCACTTATGGATAAGATATTCAAACAATGATTTTACGATGTTAATCTTTGATAAACCACTTGCAGGAATACAATTTTATTTCTAATAACTTTTCTCATTTCATTTCAAAACATCTCAAATCATTTCACCCAAACCATTTGTTCATCATGTTTAGCACTTGGAATTTTGAACATCAGCTTTCCAACACCAGTTGTCGAAAATCTTTTTGAATTTTTCAAAATTTATGCTAAAACACACTAAAAATCTTTTTGGATTTTTGAATAATACGAAATGCAGTAAAGACATATTTACAGACAATATTTTTGTGAGTTTGTGTAAGAGGATCACATCAGTTTTTGAGACAAATCACCAACACCGTTAAGCTTGATTTCATGTTAAGTTCTAAATAGTTCACCTAGATTGTCAGTATATTGATCCACTTAAATTTTCACACAAAGTTCAACTATTTCGAGATACGAGATTAATGTTTTAGAGACTTAAACTTATTCGCGTGTCCCACCACTTGAATATACTCCCGTATCCAGATCCCAATATTCAGTCTTACATGTGAGTATACCTAGATGATATCTGTAAGGGGTTAGATGCGAAACCGTGAGAGCTCAGGTCAAAACTTCCGTTCAGTAGAGAGATGACGGCTCGACTTTAGGTGTGTCCCCTTTAGAGGATCTTTTTTTCAACAGCAATGATTATCAATTTTATTGTTTCATCATTTTTGCTGAGGGCGACGCTATTTTTCAAGCAATTTGCAAAGTATTATACGGGGACTAGGCCAATGCTTCCGCAAAATCAGAAGTCCCGGGATAATACCCCAGATATCACTGAGTATAAAGACCTAGTATCTCAGAAAGAGGGACCTTTCAAACAAGATTTCGGGGGTTACCCATATATCCAAGATATGTTACCCACGAGATAAGTAAGTTTGAAATTTTAGGTTTATATCTCGAAAACAATTTACTGAATGTGCAAAAACCTACTGACACATCCGCAGTGAGATTGTTTATCACATTTTGACTTTTCATTTCTTTAGCATGTTGTGATAGTCCACTGATGTACTATCATTTCCTCTTTTTACAACAAAACTCATTTTGAATTTTATCATGTTTTTGGCTTTTTCAAATTTTCTAATGTTTTTGAATTTTCTGAAATTCTTACTCCCCCTAAAATGCAAACACATTTAAAGAAATTTGAAAATAAACTGTACAAGAATTTGACAACTGTTGTTTCAAGCTTCAATTCGCCATCCACTTGGCATTAACAATCAGAACTCCCCCTTACAACAAACTATTTTCCCATTTAGATTTCAAAACACTTAAGTTTGTTTTAATAAAAATGGTTTTTCCGGAAAATAAGTTTTGTTTTAACCATTTGTAGGTTTGGGGTAAACTCATCACATTGTTCATTTTTTAAACACTTGTAGGAAATTAGGTACAAATTAATGTCCCTGATTTACCACTTTTCAAGTATGCACAATCCAACCTCTGTACAACTTGTAAGACGAAATCACTTTTCGTGAATTTCTCAAGAAATATGTCGATTCCTGCTCCACGATTACCAACTTGGGAGCTCCAGCAAGTTAGGTTTTTCTAATTAAAGAATATATCCACCCAAGCCTGACCAGCTTTGGGTGTTACCGAGCTACCAACACTTGGTTTCTTACCTCCCATCTTCTTCTCATAGAATTCTTTAACCCCCTTGACCTTCCTGTCAACCATTTTTCCAAAAATATGTTTTACAGTGAGGTTAAAGGCTTTTTCAACATCAAAACCTTTTTTTCAGAAAAGAATTGATTTGAAATTTCAACCTTTCCAATTTTCTTTTTAAAATTTTCAGCCCGAAGTGGTGGAAAATTCACATCATCCACAGTCGGAACTGATTCTTCACTTCTTGAAACAACCTGTGGCTCATCTGATTTTGTGGAATCAGATTCATCGCCAGATGATAGCTCCTCTGATTTCGACCTATCAGAATCATCGCTAGAACTATCAACAGACTTCTTAACAACCCATTTCTGGTTGTCAGATTTAGCTCTTTTCTTATAAAATCTGTTAGAACACTCACCAATTTCAAATGTTGAGTTTTTGAACAATTTAGTTCTCTCAATTGGTGGTTCAACCATAACCATTTTCTTTTTAAGATTACGAGACACTCCCTGTTTAGATTGTATTGCTTGAGAACAATTTCTAGCAAGATGTCCAACATTGTTGCATTGGAAACAGGTTCTCGTATCTTTCATCTGATCAGCAATCTTCATCTCATCTTGCTTCTTGGCAAGGAAATCTTTGTTCGACTGATTTCTGAATATCTTTTCTTTCTCTTCTTCAGAAGATGTACCTAAAACAAATGTTATCTTTGAGTTAAAATCTCGAACATATTTTTCATTTTTCTATTTTTCTGTTGGAATAAATCCCAATCCTTTCTTTTTGAAATTACCGTTATGGTTAGGTTTCTTTTGAAAACCAGAACCAGAACTGTAACCCTTTTTTCTTGTTTTTTCTCCGTTTTACTGTTGAGGTGTAAAGTTTAGGTTTTCCAGGAAGATTTACATCTTTTATTTCAGAAATATTAATTTCTGTTAGTTTGAAAACCTTGTTTATCATCTTAGTTTTGACACCTCTTATTGGAAATTCCTCATCTATATATAATTTGTCCGATCCATTCAAAGTATATGCTACTTTGAACATTTCATCCTTCAAATTAGATTTTGATAATAGGAACTCTTTATTATAAACTATTTTGCCCTGTTTTTCGGTTTGACCAGAATTGCTGGAATCAGACGTTGACTCGGACATCGACTCCGACTTTGACTCCTCTGTTTCATCGTTATCTAACACATGATCCACCACTTTCTTCATCAATTGAGATTGTTGATCAGTGTCAGACGATGTAAACGTGACATCAATACTTTCTGGCAAATTAACTGAGGACTCCAACTCCCATTGCGAGTTTGTTGCCTTTTTGACTCTTTCAGAATTTGGATTTCTGGGTAAAAATCCATTTTCCAGCGGGGGTGGACACTTGTTGAAACTGACACCTTGTTTCTTACCACAATTCTTATTGTCAGTCTTTTTCTTTGTGTCATTCTTCTTTTCGTTCTTCTTCTCTGGGGTCTTTTCTTCAGTTTGTTCTTCTGTCACTTCATCCTCTTCAAATGCCTTCATGCCTTCAACAATTGGATAAATCCTGTCAATGACATAAGAAGTACATGAGTAACTTTTCAACAAACGATTTACTCTTTCAGTTTCAATTCTTTGTAGCTCCAATTTCTGTTCAAGAACAGCACACTTCTAAATATAGTTATTCACAACTTTTTGCTTCGTCATGAATGCTCCTTGAAGTGTTTTCATAGCAGTTGCCTGTTCTTCACTTGTGGCGTTGTACATATTCATTGCTTTGTTCAATACATCATAAGATTCCTTTAACCTGTTCATGTTGTTGATCAACTCACTGTTTTTCTTCTTCATGATCGCACATGTTTCACAATTCACATAAATCTCTTTCGCGATAACATCTTCACTAATTTTGTGTGACACCTGTGTCACTTCAACCATCAAACAAATACCAAACCAATGAAATATTGTATTTCATACTTGGGATTTGTATAAATATGTATCATTTGCACATATCAATTCTTGTTCGATTTCGGGCTCTAAATCGCTTTCTAGAAGGTTATACGCGCCCCGATGCGTAAATATAATCGGTTTAATGCAACAAACACTCTGGAATAGTGACATAGGCTTAACATACCTTAAATAACCTTTACATAACTTAGAAATAAGTTTTGGAAGGTTTGGTATGCCGAAATCAAGTTTATTCGCTTACAGGGACAAAATTTGACAAACTGTGAAAGTATGTCAATTTGAACTGTAACGAACATTCCAGAACTTGATCATAAGTTAAACACACCCTAAATATCCTTTACATAGCTTAGAAATAGGCTTTGAGGGGTTCGGTGTGCTAAAATAAACTTTTTGGTCATTCAGGGACTAAAAGCGTCAAAAAGTGCATAAGTTTGCATTTTCGCGCATAACTTACGTTCTGAATATATCCGGAGATCCAAAAATTTATGTAATCATTAAAATATTATGTTTTAGTGATTGGCTTGATAAAAATCCATTTGTCGCGCAATTTGGATCGTTTTTGCGTCCGTTACGACTTCCGTCGTAATTTACCGAACAATGCAACCGTACGACCAAACGAGCCGACATCCGGGATATTTTTGAGCACATTTTAAGTTCCCTATACTTTAACTTCATATTTGTGCCTTAAAATGGGGTTAACGGGGCTTAAACGTGTCAAAACGCATCAAAAAACAAGTTTGGAGGTGCAGGGACCTGTTCTGTCAAATTTCAAACTTGCTGACCTGCAGGGTCCTTACGGACAGTATGGACTTCCTCTTACGGTCCGTAAGCAGGTGCCAGACAGCAAAAAATGCATTCCAGCTTGATCCGGCTGTTCCTCACTTGTGCAAATGGTTTTGGGCAATCTATGAGCTGGTTTGGGGGCTCCAATGGTTTTTCAAAACAATGGGCTCGATGTGTATGGCTAGGATTGAATCTCGGTTAATGAGGAACGATCTTAACGGCTCTACGATATCTATAAATAACCCACAATTTGAATCTGATTTATGCTCTCTAAGTAGAAGTATACGCTTCCTACCTGAGAGAAAATCGGATCAAATCTTACGGGGACCTTCTGTAAGTATTCTTTCGTGCTTTTCTTTCGTTTTAGCGTTAAAGTCAAACTGCATTTGACTTTCTGCATTGACCAGTTTATGGTCAATGCAAGGTTTGTTTGAACTTCCTAACGTGAGCGTAATCACGATGGTTATAGCCCCTAGTGACTATACCTATTGATTACCACGTTATCTAGGCTCAGTGACGAGTCGTAGTTTCGGCCAAAATGCGTATTCCTGCGTATTTTGTAACCAAACTACTTATGGGTATCAAGAACCTTTGTCTTGATATCAAACCTGTTTTTAAATTTCGTTAAACATGTTCTTACATGTTTAACTCGTCACTTTTAAATTTAGTGCTTATATAGGGTCGTAAGGTAAGCGATCTAATAAATCGCTTATGCTTTCAAACCCGACCCATTTGGTCGATCATTAGGATCCGACCAAACACTTTAGGTGACCATAGTTATATAGGGAATAACCTTTCCAGGTTATACCTTATGGTCACTTCGTTTAAGTAGTTTATATGCCTTAGGTAAATTACCAAAATACCCTTTTTACGCATAAATTCATTTTAAGCATATGTAACCTATATTTTGACATCTAAACTGATTAGTAACTATATTAGACATGTTAAGGCATATTCTACTTGTCGTAGGACCAGTTAAGCGGTCCGAACGCGTTTTACGCAAACGACGCGTTAAAATAGCATAAGCTACCTAAACGGGTCGTAATTGGTCGTAAGCACTTAGGTTAGGTTTCATTTTAGTATGAGGGATTTTTTTAACCATTTCATACGAGTTCCAATACTCATTTGGTTTACGAAACCTCATACTATCCAATCCCCCGATTTAGGTCCGGTTATTTATGTAGTTATCTATATAGGGTGTCGTTTGATTCCGTGATCCCTCTAGGTTTGCTTGGTTGTTGTTCAAGACTTCTAACCACCCTCAAGTGAGTACATAGTCCCCTCTTTTACTGTTTTCAAACTGTTTTGGGGTGAAACATATGTGCTTACTTGTTACTTTGTGCTTTTTCATGTTTTCCTATCATATACTTGCTATGTTCATTAGTACATTATTAGTACATGAATTTATTATGTTTTGCTATGTATGTTTACTTAACATGCTAGCACATTGTTTTACATTACATTTCTTTTACTATGTATGTTTACTTAACATGCTAGCACATTGTTTTACATTACATTTCTTTTGCTATGTATGTTTACTTAACATGCTAGCACATTGTTTTACATTACATTTCTTTTGCTATGTATGTTTACTTAACATGCTAGCACATTGTTTTACATGACTTTTCTGCTTTGTATGTTAACTTAGCATACTTAGTACATTTGATTTACATTTACCTTTTCATGCTATGTATGTTCATTTAGTCCATACTTAGTACATTCACATCACATCACATCACATGCTTACATTCGGTATAACATTTGGTTTGTTTAACGGTTCTTTATTACATTCATTAACATTAGCTACGCCGCTCGGTAGTAAGTAATGGTACCATAGGACTTTACAAATCCCGTTCCTGACATCCTAGGTTTGTTTGGGTGTAAGGAATGACTGAATCCGAAAACATTTTCACTTTGATAACCTTTACTCTAAGGTTATCCTGCTGTCTCAAGGCTTGAATGTATGCATTTAACATACCGCATAAGTGTTTGTATCAGTATAGCAAGCATTTCCACAAAACATAACTTTGATTTAAACCCAGTTTTACTTCACCACCTTGTTTTGTGCATTTTCACCTATGGTTTAGTTGATGTATTTCGCTAGCCATACATATCATTTTGATTACACATTACATGTTTTACATTTGACATAAACATTTTGACATATTATTCAATACATTTGGCAATTGGTTTAAACATAGACATTTTACATTGGTGGTATGTTTGGGTAAGTGATTTAAGTAACGAGGCATGTGTAATATGATACAAGCAGGGTGGATACGCTGCTGGTACTTCCTATATATAAGTGTTTCTATGATATTACATATCGCAACGTTGTTTAAATCATTTCAGTTTAGACATATAACAAATTTTTCACAAGACATTGTTTTACAAACAACTTATTTAATACAAACTCATTTTTACTTGGTTATTCATTTAACCTTACATTACTCTTTTACATATCAACTACCTTATTATCGCTTTTCAAACGTTTTATAAAAGCAAACACTTAAACTGGATTCATGACAAGTTTTCATTAAACATTTTTTTTTATTTTAAAACTAAGTCATGCATCCTATTTTCACAAAACCTATGTACTCGCCGACATTTTTATGCTGATGTATTTTCACATGTGTTTCAGGTACAATAATTGATGATATTTGATGATGATATTGATGCATGCTGATGTGCGTGAAGTGTGTTATATTTTTTATGAGTATTTAAGCCCTTTTTACACTTTTAGCCAAGTTTTAAATTTATAAAACACGATATTCACTAACACTAAACACACATATGGGCAAGTGCACCCATCGTGGACGTAGTATAGTGTTGGTAAGATACCGAGGTCGTCCAAGGACACAAGAGCTTTTAATACCGGTTTATCCTCAACGTCTAATCAAATCAAAAAGTGAGAAAAATGTTTTAAACTAAGAAAAATAAAAACTAACTAAATGTTGAAAATAAAGATAAAATAAAAACAGATAGACAAGATGAATCACTTGGATCCGACACGTGTATTAGTATAACCTTTGATTATTTTCGCACTTTTGCACTTGTTTAAGAGATTATCTTAGTTATTGTAGTAGGCCCCTCTTTTGAAGGCGACGTTACCCTCAACCCAGTAGTTTGAGTCAGCAAGGATACAATCCTAAAGGGTCGGATTATTGAAAGATAATGAATTAAGTTATTAATGCAAATTATGGTAGGCCCCGCTTTTGGCGGTGACGTTACCCTCGGCTAAGTAGTCTGAGTCAGCAGGGATACAGTCCTAAATAGCCGGGTTATAGTATTAAAAGTAGTTAACTTATGAGGGGGTCAAAGAGTTTGGATCCCCGCCATCCAATACCTATGGGCATTGAAGGAGATCCTACTAAATTTGACCCAGGTCCCAAGCAGGACCTCTAAACGCTAAACAAGGGCAAGACCTTTACCAAACCGTTCCCTTAACCCCCGACCAGGTAGCCAACATACCCCCATATAGACCGTGGAGATATGAATGGTGAAAATCTTTTATTTTATATAGACAGTAAAATAATGCCAAGACACCACGGACAAACGATAAGGAAAGATCACCTTCAACATAAGTAACTAGTTATTAAAGTCATTAATACAAAACCAAATAAAAAGTGCAAAAGATTAAAAATAAAAAGTATTATACTAAACACTTGTCTTCACCAAGTGATGTAAGAGACTTAGGCAAATATGGCCTTGATTGTCAAGAACTCTTACGATCAATCTTGGATCCCGAGACGACTCACACACTCTACGATGGACAATGGATGATGGTGGTGGATGATGGTGTTATGGTGGTGGTGGGTGGTGGATGAAGTGTGAGAGAGGTGGTGTGCCAAGGGATGAGAGAGAATAAAGCCAAGCTCCTCTATTTATAGGCTGAACAGAAGGCTGGACACGGCCCCGTGTTCGCTGGACACGGCCCCGTGCCCGTCTGACATTCTCTCACTTCATTAATTGTAATTGCGAATTACAATTAATGCGCCTGTTGTACTTTCACCACGCCCCCGTGCTCGCTGGACACGGCCCCGTGGTGGGCAATGGAAGCTTCTACTGGTTTGTCTTTTCTGCTGCTTCCTGGGCACGCCCCCGTGTTCGCTGGACACGGGGCGTGTTCAGACTCTGTTTCTTCTCTTTTGCCTTGGGAGGTGCCGTTGAGGGTCCGGGCAGTCCACTTTTGTTCCTTTTCTTGTATTTTATGGTAGAATTAGTTGTCTTTTTGCTTCTTTTGTGATTTTGAGCACATTTCATCCTGAAAATACAAAAGGAAGACAAAAACACTCTTTTTCCAACATTAGTACTTAAAAAGGGTTAGTTTTATGCCTTAATTGATGTGATTTATATGTTGCATTTTACACACATCAAATACCCCCACACTTGAACTTTTGCTTGTCCTCAAGCAAAACTCTTTAAATGTGGCTTACACTCCCAAATGGAATAGGTAGAAGAGAAGTTTTTTTAGCTTGTCCTAGAGTGTCGGGAATCCAAGGTTTTTATAGGTTTTATTTTTATTTATTTACAATCCTATTCGTTATGATTTATTTTGAACGTTTCATAAGATGAATTACTTATTTAGGTATAGCATGCCTTATTAAAATTCCATTTATATACAAGTTCACATACCTCACGGGAGATCACTCAACACTCGGCCGAAGGTGTATATTTTAGTGAATCTCTCGAGAGCGGCACGGAACTTACGTCTTCCATAGGCTTGCCAAGCAATCAATCCTCCTCCTTTTTAACTTTTTACCTTTGTAAATATCAAGAGGACTTTTTGGGTGAAGGCTTGGGTTTAAAGGTGGGTGGTTTGTTAGTGGTTAGTAAAAAGGGCGAAAATCGTAACAAGCGTCGGTTTTCGTGAAGTACCTTGTTTTTAGTGACTTTTTATTTTGAAGTATTTCTCCAAACAAGCTTTTATAGCTTTTGTTTGTTTTTGACTTCATCATCATCATTTTTTTTTTTATTTTTTTTTTCGATCGTCACATAAAAAGGTGATGTTTACGAAAAAAACGAACTTGTTACTAAAAAAAAATTAAAAGGTTTTTGGTGGGTAAAAAGGGTTTTGGGGTAATGAAATGAAAGGTTTAGGCTCAAAGGGGCTATCTAGGGGGATTTTGGGTAGGTAAAAAAAAATGAAAAATAATGGTTTTGAAAGAAAAATGGTTAGTCCTAATGCCTCCATCATTTACTTACTTGGGTTTAAGTTGGTAAGGACCGGGAATGTATCGTCGTGGCAAGTTCTAGATTTGTAAGGACCGAGCGGCTATTCACACAAGAAACGAAAAATGAGCATTTAATCTAAATATGTGTATTTTTATGCTCAATAAAGGCTCAAAACTCACTTTTGTGGGAATGGGTTTTTAATGTGACCAAGCATATATAATCGAATTTTTAACTAGACTTGTTATACCGTTTCATAATTTTCTTATGTTGGTTCTTTTTTTATCACGACGCTATCGGTTGTAAACTTGTAAAAATATAACCTTTTTAGAACTTGTTATTCCCAACTTAAACTAAGACAAGTAAATAAAAAAAATGAAAAAGTTTTTGAAAAAAATTTGGGGTGTTTAGCGGTTCCAATAGAGTTTTGTGTAAGGCTTGTGTTTAGGATTTTGCAAAATTTCAAGGTTTTAGCATCCCCCCCCCCCCACACTTAAATTACACATTGTCCTCAATGTGTCCAAAAATAATGTTTTTGGTTGATTAGAATGTATAAAAGTGGGTTAAAAAGCAAAGATTTATGTTACTGGCATCCTGGACACGGCCCCGTGTTGACCGGGCACGGCCCCGTGGTCAAGTGCCAGTAACAAAAATTACAGAATTGAAACAGAAGCCTGGACACGGGGGCGTGTCCGCTGAACACGGCCCGTGTCCAGTTACCTGAACTGGGTGATTTTCTGCAGGGGCTCAGCACGGGGCCGTGTTGGTTGGGCACGGCCCGTGTTGAGCCTTCTGTGATGGAGATTTTTGTCGGGTTGCTCTGTTCTTCGTGCATGGTTCCATTTTTCTTGTTCCCTTTTTCATCCATTACCACCATGAGTGTGTTTTATTCTCAAAACAACCATCAATCTTAAAAACCATCATAACATTGCTAATAGAGAGACATTACATTAAAGATAAAAATTACATGAATATTAGACTTATGGAGTTCTAGCCCTATGTTTTATTTTAATTTAGCAAAATTTCCAAGAAGCTACTAATCTTGGTTAGGTAAGGCTTTGTAGAACTCCTCTTCTCGGGTGTGGTTCTCCTCATATGTCGGCAAGCCACTCCTCTACCTCCCTTGGAAGGAGAAAAGAGGGCTCGTTCGCATTGGTTTGAGGAGTTTCAACTTCCGCTGGAACTTCTTGTGGGTTTTCCATAGGAGGTTCTGCGGGAAAGTCTCCCCACCCGGTAGGGTTGTTAACACCGAGTGCCAAGTTCCAGTCTTGTTGTGGAAGGACTGGTTCCATAGGGGGTGCCACCAAAATGTTTAACCTTTGGTGCAAAAGGTTAATCTCTTGGAAGCTGCTTTCAAGTCCCATTGTAAGATCGTTAATACGGTCAATGAGGACCTCCTCTACTGACGTCATTTCGTCGAGAGCTTCTCTTAGCGCTATCACGTAGTGCACAAGTGTAGCTTCAACGGAGGGCCTCCTTCCCCTTCGGCTGTTTGAGGAATGAACGGATGATGTTTCGCTGTTTTCACTCGCCATTCTACGAAAAATAAACCAAAAGCAGTTTATATGACGAAACAGTTTCTGGACACGGCCCCGTGCTCATTGAGCACGGCCCCGTGTTCATCTTTCTGCAGAATTTTGGAGCAAGGAATCTTGGGTTTTTAAGTTATTTTCTGAGTTTATGCAAGCTTTTTGACAGTAAATAACTCTAAACAATGTTACATAACATGTTTTTACCAAGATTCTATGATCAAAACTCATTGTTCCCTACCACAAAGATTGAAAATTCAAACTTTTCATGGTAGTTCTTGAAGAAAGATGAAGAAGAAGGAAATGTCTAGAAGAGGAAAGGACAAGATGGGTTGTTGGAAACTTCTTTTAGACTTACCTAGGATTGTTTGAGAGAAGATTCCTTCAAATCTCTGTCCCCAAGTTGGTCCAAATGTGCAGGATTTTTGGCTGCATTTATAGAAAACGACAGCCTACTGGACACGGCCCCGTGTCCGCTGGACACGGCCCCGTGTGCAGATAAAATTCTGACACAGTTTGTCCGTATTCTGACGTTCTGATCAGAGGGGAATCTTTTGGTGGACACGGGGGCGTGTTGGCCGGGCACGGCCCCGTGTCGGAAAGCTGTCTTATGAAGTTTTGTCTTTACTAAGGAGCTAATCTATATCGGGTGGCTCTTGACTTGTTGGAACAACCCCAAAGTGCCTAAGATACCTTAATTGTCCTATACTAAGGCGAGAACGCAAGAGGTTGTCGGTGAGGGTAATTCCTATTTTCATTCTAGGTGGACAAGTCCAACCCTTTCCCGGGCTCTCGTTAAAGAAGGTGTATGCCGAATCGCTCATGTCTATGTATGCATCGAACGAAGTCGATGGGGAGTCCTTCACGGCACAATCGGCAATCGTCCGCGTCTTTTCTAGGTAAGAAGGTATTTTCGGGAGCAACGAGGTTGTCGGAATGCGGTTCCAACATTTCCTCATGGTCATCATCTTGGGATGGATCTAAAAAATCCTTCCTAAGTTCTTTTGACCAATTGAGAAGTAGTTCTTCTAGTTGAAATAACTCGTCAAGGAGCATTTCTCCTAGAATATCTGGCTGGGCGCATTCGAGGGAGAAATAGTGCTTACTTTTACTTTCGCCCCTCTTAAGGTTACAAGGAATCGGTGGGTCTATATAGTGGGGCCTATAAGTGAGGAAAAAACATTTTAATTCCTCATGTTCGCCTCCACATATTCGACACCACAAACCATAAGAGTGCCGAAAGTAAAAAGAATTACTATCACTCATGTTTGTGTCAGAAATTACCAACCGCCGGGATCTAACGGTTCTGTTTTCAGCAACTGAATCTTGGGCACGGGGGCGTGTTGAGTAGACACGGCCCCGTGTTCAGCCTACTGTCTGACTTAAAATAGGATTGCCAGTTCCAATGATTGAGCACGGGGCGTGTTCAGCGGGCACGACCCCGTGTTGAGCTCTGCAGAAGCTAAAAATCTAAGAAAAAATCCTAAAAAATTAAAGAAAAATAAAAATATGACTAGGCCGTTGATTCCTAACTTTCTTAAAATCCTTGTGTCCCCGGCAACGGCGCCAAAAACTTGATGTGCGTGAAGTGTGTTATATTTTTGATGAGTATTTAAGCCCTTTTTACACTTTTAGCCAAGTTTTAAATTTATAAAACACGATATTCACTAACACTAAACACACATATGGGCAAGTGCACCCATCGTGGACGTAGTATAGTGTTGGTAAGATACCGAGGTCGTCCAAGGACACAAGAGCTTTTAATACCGGTTTATCCTCAACGTCTAATCGAATCAAAAAGTGAGAAAAATGTTTTAAACTAAGAAAAATAAAAACTAACTAAATGCTGAAAATAAAGATAAAATAAAAACAGATAGACAAGATGAATCACTTGGATCCGACACGTGTATTAGTATAACCTTTGATTATTTTCGCACTTTTGCACTTGTTTAAGAGATTATCTTAGTTATTGTAGTAGGCCCCTCTTTTGAAGGCGACGTTACCCTCAACCCAGTAGTTTGAGTCAGCAAGGATACAATCCTAAAGGGTCGGATTATTGAAAGATAATGAATTAAGTTATTAATGCAAATTATGGTAGGCCCCGCTTTTGGCGGTGACGTTACCCTCGGCTAAGTAGTCTGAGTCAGCAGGGATACAGTCCTAAATAGCCGGGTTATAGTATTAATAGTAGTTAACTTATGAGGGGGTCAAAGAGTTTGGATCCCCGCCATCCAATACCTATGGGCATTGAAGGAGATCCTACTAAATTTGACCCAGGTCCCAAGCAGGACCTCTAAACGCTGAACAAGGGAAAGACCTTTACCAAACCGTTCCCTTAACCCCCGACCAGGTAGCCAACATACCTCCATATAGACCGTGGAGATATGAATGGTGAAAATCTTTTATTTTATATAGACAGTAAAATAATGCCAAGACACCACGGACAAACGATAAGGAAAGATCACCTTCAACATAAGTAACTAGTTATTAAAGTCATTAATACAAAACCAAATAAAAAGTGCAAAAGATTAAAAATAAAAAGTATTATACTAAACACTTGTCTTCACCAAGTGATGTAAGAGACTTAGGCAAACATGGCCTTGATTGTCAAGAACTCTTACGATCAATCTTGGATCCCGAGACGACTCACACACTCTACGATGGACAATGGATGATGGTGGTGGATGATGGTGTTATGGTGGTGGTGGGTGGTGGATGAAGTGTGAGAGAGGTGGTGTGCCAAGGGATGAGAGAGAATGAAGCCAAGCTCCTCTATTTATAGGCTGAACAGAAAGCTGGACACGGCCCCGTGTCCGCTGGACACGGCCCCGTGCCCGTCTGACATTCTCTCACTTCATTAATTGTAATTGCGAATTACAATTAATGCGCCTGCTGTACTTTCACCACGCCCCCGTGCTCGCTGGACACGGCCCCGTGGTGGGCAATGGAAGCTTCTACTGGTTTGTCTTTTCTGCTGCTTCCTGGGCACGCCCCCGTGTTCGCTGGACACGGGGCGTGTTCAGACTCTGTTTCTTCTCTTTTGCCTTGGGAGGTGCCGTTGAGGGTCCGGGCAGTCCACTTTTGTTCCTTTTCTTGTATTTTTTGGTAGAATTAGTTGTCTTTTTGCTTCTTTTGTGATTTTGAGCTCATTTCATCCTGAAAATACAAAAGGAAGACAAAAACACTCTTTTTCCAACATTAGTACTTAAAAAGGGTTAGTTTTATGCCTTAATTGATGTGATTTATATGTTGCATTTTACACACATCAATGCTCACATAGGATTGGATGAGGCCTTAGTGACAATAAAAGATGCAAGACTAGATAATTATGTTATATTTCTTTGCTTGTTTTGACATTGTAACTCAGTTAATCAATAAAACAAAATTTAAATTTTCCATGTGTGATGAAACAATGATTCTGTTACAACACTCCCCGACGATTCCGCCACGTTTTGTTGTTTTACGTGGTCGGCGTGTGACATTTTGAACTTTTGAACTTCTTTAACTTTTCTTTTCACCACCGGAGCTTCCTCTTCATCACTACTTGTGACACCTGTGTCACCACGAACACCAAACAAATGCCAAACCTACGAAATATTGTGTTTCATACTTGGGATTTGTATAAATATGTGTATCCTTTGCACATATCAATTCTTGTTCAATTCCGAGCTTTAAATCGCTTTCTGGAAAGTTATACGCGCACTGGTGCGTAAACGTAATCAGTTTAACGCGACAAACACTCCGGAATAGTGAAATAGGCTTAACATACCTCAAATAACCTTTACATAACTTAGAAATAAGTTATGGAAGGTTTGGTATGGCAAAAACAAGTTTATTCGATCGCAGGGACTATTTGCGTCAAACTGCGAAACTATACAAGGTAACGTACAGTCCAGAACTTGATCATAAGTTAAACATACAATATATAACCTAAACATGGCTTAGAAATAAGCTTTGATAGGTTCGGTGTGCGAAAACATGCTTATATGATCTTACAGGGACTAAAAGTGTCAAAAACGGCGTAAGTTTGCATTTTCGCGCATATCTTACGTTCTGACCACATCTGGACATCCAAAATTTTTGTATACACTAAAATATTTTTATTTTAGTGATCGGCATGCAAAAATATCATTCGTCGCTCAATTTGGTTCGTTTTCGCGTCCGTTTGAGTTTCGTCATAATTTAACGAACAACGCGACCGTACGACCAAACGAGCCGACATCCGAGAGTTTTCCGAGCATATTTTGAGTCCTCTAAATTTATTGACCTTGTAGAGCCTTTAAAATGGCTTATCAGGGGTCAAAAGGGCCTGAAATGGACTTAATACATGTGCAGGGACCTGAACTGCAATTATCTCAAACTGTTGCTGATCTGTGAGGGTCTGGCGGGCCGCGTAAGGTATCCCTCTACCTTTACGCGGGCCGTGTAAACATGCCCAGTGACAGAAACTCATTTTTAGCAAACTGTTGCAACTTCAGGGGCTTTTCTTGCAATTTTCTTGTGTGGAGGCCAAGTTTAAGTGTTCTCCAAGTTCACAAATCAATTCCTAACACATGTATGGCTGAGATCTTTGCTTGTTGCCCACACAAACAAGTGTCATGATCTTGTGATTTCATGGAAACTATAAATAGCAATCCATTTCATTCATTTTTCTTCACACTTGATCTAAATTCTCTAAGTTGAGGTTGCTACAACTTCATACCTAAGAATTATAAGATCAAGTTCAAGCAAGGACCCTTTGCAAGCTTCCTTCATTCTTTTATTGCTTTCCTAGTTTAAAAAGTCAAACAGTGTTTGACTTTCGGTTTTGACCATTAATTGGTCAACGCAAAGTTCGGTTGAACTTTGCAACGTGATTGTAATCACGTCGGCTATAATCCTTAGTGATTATACCCGCTGATTACCACGTTAACTAGGTGTAGTGACGAGTCAAAGTTTCGATCAAAATGCGTTTTAGCACACATTTTGCGACGGAACTAGTTTTAGGTATCAAAACACTTTGTTTTGATACCAAATCAGTAGGTTAAACATGTTCTGACATGTTTAACTCGTCACTATTAGTTAATGCTTGTTTAGGGTCGTAAGTTAAGCGGTCTAAACAACCGCTTACACTTTTGAACCCAACCCGTTTGGTCGATCTTTAGGATCCGGCCAAGCTTAGTTAGTGATCATAGTTGCATAGGGAATAACCACTAAGGTTATACCTTATGATCACCTAGGATTGGTTAGTCGTATGCTAGTTAGCTAGTATGCCCATAGGAAATGACCAAAATGCCCTGTTGAAGCATAAATCCGTATTTTGACTATGTGAACGTATTTTTGACATGTAAACTGATTTAGTAACATGTTTAGGGATAATTGGTCATGTAAGACTTGACATAGCACATAGTTAACCATCCGATCATAGTTTTATGCAAACGATGCATTATGGTGGCTTATACTACCATAATGGGTCGAAACGGGTCAAAAGCACTTAGGTAGACTTCCAAATCAGAATGTTAGGTCTATTAAATCATGCCATATGAGTTCCAATACTCATTTGATTTATAGAACTTCATTCTATCCTATCTCCCGATTTAGGATCCGATTGTTTGACATAGTGATTCCATACTAGGTGCCATTTGATTCCTTGATTTCCCGAGCTTTGTTAGGACACTTAATCAATGATACTTGCAATCTCAAGTGAGTACATAGTCCCCTATTTTACTATTTTCAATTGTTTTGGGGTGAAACATATATGCCTATTTGTTATTTTCATGATTTTAAACTTTATGATTACACATGCTTAGTACATACTCATTTGACAAATTAAACGATTACCTATGGTTTAAACACTGATTATCCAAAACTTATAAAAATAATTTGTTACTGGTAGCAACCCTACTACCATCAGGCAAGCCATTGAACTATCCGCCACCCTGACTGAATCTCACATCAGAAAGGGTAAGCTTTTCCGAAAGGGCAATCAGAAACCATCTGACAAGCCGGCACAAGAGAAACCAAAGGATAAACAAACCGAGTCCTCTAAGAAGTCGAAGAAGTGTAAGGCTTCACAAAACTTCGCAGTGGTCACTCAGAATAATCAGGTTGCACCAAATCAGCCAGCACAGCCTCGTGCTAGGAAGAACTATATTGGTACCGCACCCTTGTGCAACAAATGCAACCGTCATCATGTGAATCAGACACCGTGTCACAAGTGTACCCACTGTGGGCGTTTGGGACACTTGGTCAATACATGTCACCATGTTATCCAAAACTAGAATGCTGTAAATCCTGCTGCTGTTCAAGCACGGTTTCCACCTGGATCGTGCTATAACTGTGGTGATCTCACTCACTACCGGAACAATTGCCCGAGACTTGTTAATGCAAATCCAGCACGTGGACGAGCATTTAACATAAACGAGGCAAATGCAAATGCAGCAGTGAACAATTAGACTTTTGTATTTCCTTTGTTTGTTATCTTTTGACATTTGAGACAATTCAGTTATTATAAATAAAATGGTTGTTCCAATATTATTTCCAAAGCTGATACGATTGTGTGTGTGTTGGCATACCTCTACAATACCGACACCAAAGAACCATGTTCTTTTCAGATCAAACTTCTCATGTGGTTCTTTCATTTTGTGATCACTTGTGATCTTCCCCTAAAATCCTAAGTACTCATTTCTTTAAAAAAAAAAAGAAGAACAAAGTACAAGGTACAAAATTTCAAGCTCTTAATCAGATACTTGAAGTACCATTTCAAATCTTTGATTTGATATCAGGTACTATCGTAAGTCCTTAATTGGATTCTTTATGTGTCCTAATACGAATGTTACGACACGACAGAAACAAATTCCAAATCCTTATAAGATCTTCCTATCTTCATAGTTAGATTCTTGAGGATGTTTTAAGTACTAATTGAAGTCCATGATTGGATTTCTAGTGTACTTCAAATGCATTAATTCAAATTAACGAACGAGCTAATAACTAAATTAACAAATGCACAATTTGGTGATTTTGTGTTTATGTGTAATTCTAAAGCTCGCTATCTAAGTCCTGGTGGAATCTTCCCTATTTTCATATGTTAGATTCTCAGAAGGATACTCAAAGTACTATCTCAAATCCTTAAGGAGCTTTCTATGCAAATAGTCAGACCCTTGGATTCGAAAGTGCTGTTTCAAAAACGATTATTGGTTTTTGAGTTACAAAGATCCCTTAAATGGTCTATTTAAAGAGATCATGCAATGGTCTAGTTAAGGAAGATCATGTGTTGATCTGTCTAAAAAGATCGTTCATTGATCTAGTTAAAAAGATCCTTTGGTGGTCTAGTCAAGCCATTTCATGTTTGTTCAATTGATTTTACCCTACACATTATGAAATGAACTGTGCGGACTGTGCAAGGAATTACGTAATTATGGATGCATACGTAATTATGGAATTCAGTGCACAGAAACCACAGCAAGTTTTGTCATGTGTGAAGACCTATAGTGATGAGAATAACGAGACGGGGACAATGTAAAAAGGGCATGGTGGATACGCCGCTGGTACTTCCATTATAAATGCTCCTTAATACATTGCGAATGTAGCGTTATTCAAGCTACTAGAAGTCCTGGACCTTGGCCAATGTCATTTTATTTTGCAATCTTCGACTCTGATTTCGAGCACACACAAGTTTCCTATAATAGTCTTCATAGGAAACCTCCTCCTATCCATTACTAGAAACTCAATGTTTTTGTTATTACAACAACGACATTTTGGCAGTTAACAAATTCGCTAAGAATCCAAACGTGACCTAGAGTTTTACTTAGGAAACGGAGGATTCATTCGAAAGCGAAACAATCACAATTGTCTTCACAACTTTCCTCTAGAATTAAATTTCGGGACGAAATTTCCTAAAGTAGGGGAGACTGTGACACCTGTGTCACCACGAACACCAAAAAAATGCCAAACCTAAGAAATATTGTGTTTCATACTTGGGATTTGTATAAATATGTGTATCCTTTGCACATATCAATTCTTGTTCAATTCCGAGCTTTAAATCGCTTTCTGGAAAGTTATACGTGCACTAGTGGGTAAACGTAATCAGTTTAACGCGACAAACACTCTAGAATAGTGAAATAGCCTTAACATACCTTAAATAACCTTTACATAACTTAGAAATAAGTTTTGGAAGGTTTGGCATGGCAAAAACAAGTTTATTCGATCGTAGGGACTATTTGCATCAAACTGCGAAACTACACCGATTCGTAAGGTAACGTACAGTCTGGAACTTGATCATAAGTTAAAAATACCATATATAACCTAAACAGGGCTTAGAAATAAGCTTTGATAGGTTCGGTGTGCGAAAACATGCTTATATGATCTTACAGGGACTAAAAGTGTCAAAAACGGCGTAAGTTTGCATTTTCGCGCATATCTTACGTTCTGACCACATCTGGACATCCAAAATTTTTGTATACACTAAAATATTTTTATTTTAGTGATCGGCATGCAAAAATACCATTCGTCGCTCAATTTGGTTCGTTTTCGCGTCCGTTTGAGTTTCGTCGTATTTTAACGAACAACGCGACCGTACGACCAAACGAGCCGACATACGAGAGTTTTCCGAGCATATTTTGAGTCCTCTAAATTTATTGACCTTGTAGAGCCTTGAAAATGGCTTATCAGGGGTCAAAAGGGCCTGAAATGGACTTATTACATGTGCATGGACCTGAACTGCAATTATCTCAAACTGTTGCTGATCTGTGAGGGTCTGGCGGGCCGCGTAAGGTATCCCTCTACCTTTACGCGGGCCGTGTGAACATGTCCAGCAACAGAAACTCAGTTTTAGCAAACTGTTGCAACTTCAGGGGCTTTTCTTGCAATTTTCTTGTGTGGAGGCCAAGTTTAAGTGTTCTCCAAGTTCACAAATCAATTCCTAACACATGTATGGCTGAGATCTTTGCTTGTTGCCCACACAAACAAGTGTCATGATCTTGTGATTTCATGGCAACTATAAATAGTAATCCATTTCATTCATTTTTCTTCACACTTGATCTAAATTCTCTAAGTTGAGGTTGCTACAACTTCATACCTGAGAATTATAAGATCAAGTTCAAGTAAGGACCCTTTGTAAGCTTCCTTCATTCTTTTATTGCTTTCCTAGTTTAAAAAGTCAAACAGTGTTTGACTTTCAGTTTTGACCATTAATTGGTCAACGCAAAGTTCGGTTGAACTTTGCAACGTGATTGTAATCACGTCGGTTATAATCCTTAGTGATTATACCCGCTGATTACCACATTAACTAGGTGTAGTGACGAGTCAAAGTTTCGGTCAAAATGCATTTTAGCACGCATTTTGCAACGGAACTAGTTTTAGGTATCAAAACACTTTGTTTTGATACCAAATCAGTAGGTTAAACATGTTTTGACATGTTTAACTTGTCACTATTAGTTAGTGCTTGTTTAGGGTCGTAAGTTAAGCGGTCTAAACAACCGCTTACACTTTCGAATCCAACCCGTTTGGTCGATGTTTAGGATCCGACCAAGCTTAGTTAGTGATCATAGTTGCATAGGGAATAACCACTGAGGTTATACCTTATGATCACCTAGGATTGGTTAGTCGTATGCTAGTTAGCTTGTATGCCCATAGGAAATGACCAAAATGCCCTTTTGAAGCATAAATCCGTATTTTGACTATGTGAACGTATTTTTGACATGTAAACTGATTTAGTAACATGATTAGGGATAATTGGGCATGTAAGACTTGACATAGCACATAGTTAACCATCCGATCATAGTTTTACGCAAACGACGCATTATGGTGGCTTATACTACCATAATGGGTCGAAATGGGTCAAAAGCACTTAGGTAGACTACCAAATCATAATGTTAGGTCTATTAAATCATGTCATATGAGTTACAATACTCATTTGATTTATAGAACTTCATTCTATCCTATCTCCCGATTTAGGATCCGATTGTTTGACATAGTGATTCCATACTAGGTGCCACTTGATTCCTTGATTTCCCGAGCTTTGTTAGGACACTTAATCAAGGATACTTGCAATCTCAAGTGAGTACATAGTCCCCTCTTTTACTGTTTTCAATTGTTTTGGGGTGAAACATATATATGCCTATTTGTTATTTTCATGTTTTTAAACTTTATGATTACACATGCTTAGTACATACTCATTTGACAAATTAAACGATTACCTATGGTTTAAACACTGATTTTCCAAAACTTATAAAACTAATTTGTTGGATTGTACCTATTTTTATACATTCACCCAGCCGATTGGTAGTATGATATAGCGCTGTAGGACTAGACACCCCATTCCTGTTGTATGGAATGTCAGAAACTAAATTTTAACCAAATAGAAATTGCCTTCGTGGTATTTCTATAGTCTCCAAAGTGTAGTTTGATACACTAAGGCTTGATTGAATACCAAATCACACTTTCTTTGTATATGTTGATATACTACAAAAGTACGGTTTGATGTGCTCTCAAATTTGATCTACCAAAGTATATTTTGATATACTATGTACAAAATCCAACATGTGTTTTAACATACTACTTTGTTATAAACCAAAGCATAGTTTGATATGCTACTGTTTACCAAAGTATAGTTTGATATACTACCGACTTTGTTATTTCATAAACTAAAGTATAATTTGATATACTACCAAAGCATAGTTGATATGCTATTTTCAAACCAAAGCATAGTTAATATGCTATTTTCAAACCAAAGCATAGTTGATATGTTATTTTCAAACCAAAGCATAGCTTAATATGCTACTTTCTAACCAAAGTATAATTTGATATACTACCGATACTTTTATCCTTAAACCAGAGTATACTTGAGATATACTACCAAATCTATTATTTTAATTACTAAAGTATATTTCGATATACTATCTATTTAACTATTTCAAAACTAAAGTACACATTGTTATACTATTTATACAAACTTTTCAAGACCAATGTATATTTTTGTCTATACTATAAACCTTTATCCAAAACGACACGTTTTCAGAAACAAAACTTTTACATTGGATTCATGGCTATTTTGAAAACATAAAACCTTTTCTTGCATTATCCAAAGCCATGAATCTAATACACAAAAACCTATGTTACTCACAAGCATTTTTATGCTGACGTACCTATTTTCATATATGTTTCAGGTACTGCTATGTGATGATTGTTGGTGCATGCTACACATAGGATAGACTTGTTCCCTAGCCACTTTAAAACTGAGAAACAATTATTTGTATTTATCTGAATTGTTCTAAAACAATGAGTTCAATAATTCAATAAAACAAAACTATTCGATCTATGGTTGTGAAAAATGATTCTGTTACAACACTCCCCGACGTTTGCCACATTTTGTTGCTTTACGTGGTCGGGGTGTGACAGAAAAGTTGGTATCAGAGCCAATTGTTATAGGGAATTTGGTTATTAGTAATGCTTTGACCTAGACTATAACCTTCCTAGGACCCTAACACAAGTTATCTTGTGTTTAGTCTTAAAACAATACACTTCACCTATCCTTAGGTGATTAACAAAAACAAAACACAATTCATTCTCTTGAGTCAAAATCTTTCAAAACATCACAAGAAGTCATCTATCCTTAGATGATTTGTTTTTAGGCTTTTAAGCCATTGGTGTTTTCAAAATCTCATCGAAGTTTGGGTCTAAATAATGTGAACACGTGCAAACTGGAAGGGTGAATGCCTGTACCCTGAGTTTTCTGTCTAAGGCTAGAGTGTTCGTACAAATACGCAGTATCGGACCAGTCACTCTTACCTGGGAACTCTTGGGGTGAGTGTTCACTTATAGGCGAGCATGTCTTCAGTGATACATTATATTGACCCATTTACTTTCACTTGTCACAGTGTCGTTTGTTTGTTTTAAGTAACGAACAAATGGTCACAATCCTTATGCCTTGTCGATATTCTTAACATCCAGTTTTGAATATCCAATAACATCTCACTCGTTTTTTCCTCATGTTTCTTTGCTCTTTTAGAATATGCCTCCTCGATGTGATCAAGCTCAGGATGCCTCTTTGGCAGCCTTAATCACTCAGCAATTCGCTGCTGTATTCCCGAACCTTAATACCCAGATAAATCAGGCAAACAATAACAATAACTGTTCAGTGCACCTTTAAGACATTCAATTCAGCCAAACCACTTACATTTACTGGATCTGAAGGGGCCACTGGGCTCCTACAGTGGTTCGAGAGTCTCGAAAGCACGTTTCGTCATGTACAATGCCCAAATGAGCGAAAAGTCGAGTTTGCGTCAAGTGTATTCCAGAAAAGAGCGCTCACATGGTGGAACGGCATAATGAGGGATCGAGGTGCCGATGTAGCGATGGCACAAACCTGGGAAGAGCTTCGAGCTCTAATAATGAAGGAATTCTGTCCTCGTCATGAGCTTAGGGCTTTAGAACGGGAATTTGACGATCTCAAACAAGACAGCGGTGAACATCGAGCCTACACTGATCGTTACGAGGAATTTAGTCTGTTATGTCCTACCATGGTTACACCTTTGGATAAGGCGATTGAAAAGTACATCGATGGCCTTCCTGACCCAGTTCAGGATATTCTTACTGGTAGCAACCCTACTACCATCAGACAAGCCATTGAACTATCCGCCACCCTGACTGAATCTCAAATCAGAAAGGGTAAGCTTTTCTGAAAAGGCGATTAGAAACCATCTGACAAGCCGGCACAAGAGAAACCAATGGATAAACAGACCGAGTCCTCTAAGAAGTCGAAGAATCGTAAGGCTTCACAAAACTTCGCAGTGGTCGCTCAGAATGATCAGGTTGCACCAAATCAGCCAGCACAGCCTCGTGCTAGGAAGAACTATATTGGTACTGCACCCTTGTGCAACAAATGCAACCGTCATCATGTGAATCAGACACCGTGTCACAAGTGTACCCACTGTGGGCGTTTAGGACACTTGGTCAATACATGTCGCCATGTTATCCAAAACCAGAATGCTGCAAATCCTACTGCTGTTCAAGCACGGTTTCCACCTGGATCGCGCTAGAACTGTGGTGATCTCACTCACTACCGGAACAATTGCCTGAGACTTGTTAATGCAAATCCAGCACGTGGACGAGCATTTAACATAAACGAGGCAAATGCAAATGCAGCAGTGAACAATTAGACTTTTGTATTTCCTTTGTTTGTTATCTTTTGACATTTGAGATAATTCAGTTATTATAAATAAAATGGTTGTTCCAATTTTATTTCAAAAGCTGATACGATTGTGTGTGTGTTGGCATACCTTTACAATACCGACACCAAAGAACCATGTTCTTTTCAGAACAAACTTCTCATGTGGTTCTTTCATTTTGTGATCACTTGTGATCTTCCCCTAAAATCCTAAGTACTCATTTCTTTTAAAAAAAAAAGAACAAAGTACAAGGTACAAAATTTCAAGCTCTTAATCAGATACTTGAAGTACCATTTCAAATCTTTGATTTGATATCAAAAGGTACTATTGTAAGTCCTTAATTGGATTCTTTATGTGTCCTAATACGAATGTTACGACACGACAGAAACAAATTCCAAATCCTTATAAAATCTTCCTATCTTCATAGTTAGATTCTTGAGGATGTTTTAAGTACTAATTGAAGTCCATGATTGGATTTCTAGTGTACTTCAAATGCATTAATTCAAATTAATGAACGAGCTAATAACAAAATTAACAAATGCACAATTTGGTGATTTTTTGTTTATGTGTAATTCTAAAGCTCGCTATCTAAGTCCTGGTGGAATCTTCCGTATTTTCATATGTTAGATTCTCAGAAGGATACTCAAAGTACTATCTCAAATCCTTAAGGAGCTTTCTATGCAAATAGTCAGACCCTTGGATTCCAAAGTGATGTTTCAAAAACGATTATTGGTTTTTGAGTTACAAAGATCCCTTAAATGGTCTATTTAAAGAGATCATGCAACGGTCTAGTTAAGGAAGATCATGTGTTGATCTGTCTAAAAAGATCGTTCGTTGATCTAGTTAAAAAGATCCTTTGGTGATCGTTCGTTCATCTTCACTGTCGCTTTCTGCCATCATTTTCAAGTGTTGTGCCATTCTTTTTGCATAATACTCAGTACCATCATCATCACTATCTTCTTCAATACGAGCAACAAGCGCTGTGTGAACTAGAGCTTTGTTAGGATCATAATCATCCCAATTGAAATTCTCCTAGCTAAACCCTTCAGGTAATTTTTCATCATCTTGATCAATCACGCATGCTTTAGCATCAGATGGAATATATTTATCCCAGTTAAATCCTGTTGATGGCTTCTTTTCATCTTGATTCACCATACACGCTCTCTTTGAAGAATCATCAATCACATTTCTTCCATGTGCGGTTTGTGCCTGATGTTGAGTTGATTGTTGAGTAACTTGATGGTAGATGGCCTTCCGGTAGTAATCATTGTTGTTGAATGGATTTTGAGCTCCACTTGCCTCGCGATTGGTGCACTCTCTCTTGAAGTGTCCTTTTTCCCTGCAACGAAAACAAGTGACTTTAGATTCGTCAAATCCTAAAGTAGAAACATTAGCCTCACGAAGATCATCTCTTCCTGTGATTTGCTTGAATTTCTCAGCTCTCCTCAACACGCTTGCCAAGCACCATTTTATATCCATCAGCTCCATTTCTTCAGCATCAATTTGATCGTAATCCTCCTGAGTAAGCATTGGATTCCCGATCCGACATGCAACAAAACTACCATAAGATTCTAAAACAGTTCCCAACAAAGTCATATGGCTTTTTGCTAATTCTTTAGAATATTCCTTATCATTTTCAAGATTCAATACAATGTTGCATTGAAGCTTCTTGCCATTTCTTGTTGCTGAAACATTTGGATCGTATGAAGGAAATGATGAAAAAACTCGTGTTGCTGTTTGATCCTTTGGATGAACTTCCAGACGAGTTCTTTGCATTGAATGCAGTTTCAACTTTTGGTGACATGTTGGTTGTTTTATCATTCAACCCTGCTTTGTAGTACAAACCAATGTATTGTTCACCATCAAACACTTTCATTCTGGGAATTTTTATCTGTTCCATTTCCTGAGCCTCGATCTTTTCAATGAATTTGCTAAGTGTCAGATTGCTAAAACCTTTCTTGTTCCTAAGCATCATCAAATATGTGCCCCAAGTTTCGTGTGGCAACGCATCTGCTAAATTTTCTATCAACTCTTCATTGTCTTTGTTGATGCTCACTCTTCTCATGTTTACCAGCAAATTGCAGTACCTTTCTTTTATCTGCTTTGTGCTCTCATGTAACATCTGTGCTTGAAATCATTTTGAACAGTTCATGTATCAATAAAACAATGTTATTTGATCTCAATGTTTGTTTGGTTGTGTTCTACATTTTTTCACGTTTTGACTTTTGTTCGATTTTAAACTCTACATCGCTTTCTGGAGAATTATACGCAAACTGGTGCATAAACGTACTCAGTTTAATGCGACAAATACTCCGGAACATCAACATATACTTAACATACCTTAAATAACCTTTACATAACTTAGAAATAAGTTTTAAAGGCTTTGGTATGGCAAAAACAAGTTAATTCGCTTACAGGGACTAAACTTGACAAACTGCAAAAGTATGCCAATTTGAACTGCAACGAACATTCTGGAACATGTCCATAAGTTAAACACACCTTAAATATCCTTTATATAGCTTAGAAATAGGCTTTGAGGGGTTCGGTGTGCTAAAATAAACTTTTGGATCATTCAGGGACTAAAAGTGTCAAAAAGTGCATAAGTTTGCACTTTCGCGCATAACTTACGTTTTGAATACATCCGGACATCCAAAAATTTATGTAAGCATCCTAATATTATGCCTTAGTGTTTGGCATGAGAAAAATCCATTCGTCGCACAATTTGGATCGTTTTTCGCGCTTATGCGCATTCCGTCGTAATTAAGCGAACATCGCGATCGTACGGCCAAACGAACCAACATCCGACATATTTTTGAGCATGTTTCATGTCCTCAATGTTTAGGCATCATTTTAGGGCCTTAAAGATGGCTTAACGGGCCTTGAACGTGTCGGAAATGGCCTTAAACCACAACAGGGACCTAAACTGTCATTTCTGAAACTTATTTTCTGATCTGGACTCCCAGGCGGGGCGCGTAAGCCCTGACTAAATCCTCACGCGGGCTGCGTCAGACTTACAGACCAGATTCAATGTTTTGATCCACTTGCAGCAACCTTTCGATCACCCAAAGGGCAACGCCACGTGTCAAAACCCTATGGTGGGGGCAAAATAAGCCACCACAACTTTGCGACAAGTGTACGGGTTGGATCGTGGCACGATATTCAAGAAACGATCCTAATGGTCTTGCTTTTTCTATAAATACCCCCCCCCCCTTTTGGTTAAAATCCCACAAAATCTGATCTAAAGCTCTAAGTTGAGGCCTTTGCTTCATACCTGAGCTCCTGGATCGAGATTAGCTTTCGGGGACCCTTCGTAAGTGTTCTTTCGTTCTTTTATTCGCTTTTCGAGTCCGAAAGTCAAGCTTTGTTTGACTTTCTGCGTTGACCAGCCTATGGTCAACACGAAGTTCGTTGGAACTTCATAACGTGAGCGTGATCACAATGGTTATAGTCCGTAGTGACTATACCTACTGATTACCACGTTATCTAGGCTCAGTGACGAGTCGTAGTTTCGGCCAAAATGCGCATTCTTGCGTATTTTGTAACCAAACTACTCGTGGGTATCAAAACCGTTTGTTTTGATACCAAACCTGTTTTCTAAACTTAGTTAAGCATGTGTTAACATGCTTAGCTCGTCACTTTTAGTGTAGTGCTTATATAGGGTCGTAAGGTAAGCGATCTAAACAATCGCTTATACTTTCGAACCCGACCCATTTGGTCGATCATTAGGATCCGACCAAACACATTAGGTGACCATAGTATATAGGGAATAACCTTTCGAGGTTATACCTTATGGTCGCTTCGTTTAAGTAGTTGTGTGATAGGTAATTTATATGCCTTAGGTAAATTACCAAAATACCCTTTTTACGCCAAAAGTCATTTTAAGCATATGTAACATAACTTTTGATATCTAACCTGATTTGGCAACAATATTAGACATGTTAAGGCATATTTTACTTATCATGGGGCTAGTTAGGCGGTCCGAACGCGTTTTACGCGAACGACGCGTTAAAGTAGCATAAGCTACCTAAACGGGTCGTAATGGGTCGTAAGCACTTAGGTTAGGTTTCATTTTAGAATGTAGGCTTTGTTAAACCATATTACACGAGTCTCTATACTCGTTTGGTTTACGAACCCTCATTCTATCCAATCTTCCGATTTAGGTCCGGTATATTAATATAGCTACCAACTAGGTGCCGTTCGATATTCCGTGATCTCTATCATTGTGTGATTATTACACAAGGACTTCTAAGCAATCTCAGGTGAGTACATTGAACCCCATCTTTTAAATGTTTTCAAGGTGTTTATGTGAGTACATAGACCCCTCTTTTAGTGTTTTCCAAACTGTTTTGGGGTGAAACACATGTGCCTACTTGTTACTTTCATGCTTTCCTGTTTCCACATCATATACTTGCTATGTTCATTAGTACATTCATAGTACACGATTTCACTACATTTTATGCTATGTATGCCCATTGTGTGCGTACTTAGTACATTATTTTACATTACATTTTATGCTATGTATGCCCATTGTGTGCGTACTTAGTACAACGTTTTACATTACATTTTATGCTATGTATGCCCATTGTGTGCGTACTTAGTACAACGTTTTACATTACATTTTATGCTACGTATGCCCATTGTGTGCGTACTTAGTACAATGTTTTACATTACATTTTATGCTATGTATGCCCATTGTGTGCGTACTTAGTTCATTGTTTTACATTACATTTTATGCTATGTATGCCCATTGTGTGCGTACTTAGTACTTTATTTTACATTACATTTTATGCTATGTATGCCCATTGTGTGCATACTTAGTACAATTGTTCATCACATGCTCACATTTTGGTATGACATTTGGTTTGTTTAAATTATACAATGTACATTCATTAACACCGATCATGCCGCCCGTTAGTAGGTAATGGTACCATAGGACTTGACAACTCCCATTCTTGAAATCTCGGGTTTGTTTGGATTGGAAGGAATGACCGAATACGATAAACAAAATAACAAGATAGACCTTTAAATTCGTTTAGGGGTCTATCACCACAGTCACAAAGGCTTGAATGTATGCATTTTCGCAATACCACATTGATGTTTGTATTAGTATAGCATGCATTTATTACACAAAACATAACTTTGATTTAAACTATGTTTAATTCAATACCCTGTTTTTGTGCATTTTACATATGGTTTAGTTGATATATCTCACTTACCATATACAAACATTTTGACATTTACATACATAATTCATGATTTACATTAAACATAAACAATTTGACATTGATATACGCATTTGGTGATTTACATTAGACATGGACATTTTGGTATGGTTTACACAATAACACTTGACAATTGATTCATACATGAACAATTTACATGGTGGTTGGTTTGGGTAAATGGTTTGAGTAACGTGGCGTATGTAATATGATACAAACATGGTGGATACGCCGCTGGTACTTCCTATATATAAGTGTTTGTATAATATTACCTATCGTATCATTATTTAAATCATTTCAGTTTAAACATATTACGTTTTACATAGGTAACATATTCTTCACAAGACATTATTTTTACAAACAACTTATCTTGTACAAACTCATTTTACTAGGTTATTCATTTAACCTTACATTTAATTATACATATCATCTGATCTTATCGTTTTTCAAATGATTTACAAGACAGCAAATTACAAGGTTCATGACTAAACATTTCTTAAACATAAGTCATGAATTCTATTTTCACAAAACCTATGTATCTCACAGGCATTTTTATGCTGACGTACCTATTTTCACATGTGTTTCAGGATATGATGCATAGGACTTATCAAGGCATACTTAGGCGGACCTGTGCCTTAGTGACTTAAAACGAGACAAGAACTAGTTAATTTATGTTATGTACTCTTTGGTTCTTGTTTAAAACAATGTAAACGTTCATGTTTGATTAATAAAGCGAAACTTCAATTGCCATGGATTTGAAACAATTAATTCTGTTACAACACTCCCCGATGTTTCCGCCACGTTTTGTATGTTCTACGTGGTCGGGGTGTGACATCTCATTCTTTAAACCATGAAATAGATCAAACTCCTCTTTTAAAAGTGATTTCTTGTTCTTAACCATCTCTTGACTACCAACAAACTTTGATCTTAACGCTTTCCAGATTGAATAAGCACTACCATTGTGTTGCAACAAGACCAAGATGTCCTCTTTCACAGCTTGTTGTAGCAAACTTAGCATCATTTTTTCATTCTTATATTTCTTTTTATTATCTGCACTCATGTCCTTGATGGCAATCTCCTCTTCATCATCATTTGTCGGTCTAACGTATTTTCTCTCAACACATTCCCAAGCATCTAAATAGTTCGCTTGTACCCAATTTCAAACCGTCCTTCCCAACCTTTATACTCCTCAATGTTCATGAGCTTAGGCGGTTTTTGCATAGTCCCCGTTTCATTTTCCAACATTGTCTGCTGAGTCACAGTGATCGGGGTAGCAAAGGCATTGTAAAATTCCTCGTCTATGTTTCGGATTTCAAGAAATTCTCAAAACTGTCTGTTCAAGAGAAATTCTTGTTCAGGCGGAATAGCAAGTTCAAGAGAAATCCTTTGAAGCGGAATCACTGATTCAAGCGAAATCAAACAACACTTTCAAGGGGAATACGGTTTCGAGCGGAATCAACAAGATTTTCAAGCGAGATCTGATTTTCAAGCGGAATCAACCAGAATTTCAAGCGGAATTTGGTTTTCAAGCGGAATCAACCAGAATTTTCAAGCGGAATCTGGTTTTCAAGCGGAATCAAGCTTGAAATGCTGCTGATGTCATCATTCTCTCACTGATTTTCAAGCAGAATCAAGAAAATTTTCAGTTTTAGATTGATTTTAGGCCTGAAACTTTCAAGGATTTGTTAAAACACTATTGCGCACATTCTGTGAAAATTTTAACCAATTTTAACCGTGAAAAATTTTGAATTTTGAAAAAGAAGGTGTAGAAATCAGAATTCGCAGCTGAATTAGTAAGAACTCTTCTTCTGAGCTCTGATACCACTTGTAGGATCGTTTTCAGACCCAAACGAGTCGATCAGAAGAGTTTTACTCAATATGAAAGGCGGAAACAAACATATTAAGGTCAATTCAGCAAGAATATCACTTTAAACTGTTGATTTGATTGATAAAATGACGTTATACAGCGAGACGACACTTCGGCAGCACTTCGTTGCAAAACCAGAAAACTTCTTACTATGATTTCGCTTGAATAACATATATATAGCCATTGTGATTTCGCTTGAACACGTCTCAAGCGGAATCACTATGATTATTTCAAGCGAAATCTAACATATAAACTCAAGCGAAATATAAACCATTTGATTTCGCTTGAAAATGACACTATGTCATTTCAAGAGGAATCATCACTAATTCGCCCTTTCTTGATTTTCGTGCCCTGATCTAACTAGTTCTATACAAGACTCGATACAAGACGAAGTCGACAAACGCATGCACCAACAATGACTTATCAAACAAAATTATATCTACAAACTGAATACCATTTTCAAACGAAATTACATATGACAGTTTGAAGCGAAATTATAGTTTGAAACGAAATCATCATTTGAAGCTAAATGTCATATTTCATGCGAAATTACAGTTAGTTTCGTTTAAAAAAACACTTTTAATTTCATTTGAAACTAACAAGATCAACAACAATCATTCTTCATGAACCGTGAACAAATTGATGATCTGGGATCATTAATCAGTTAATTCCGAGCATGATGGTATGGATTTCATTCATTTTCGACCACAAAAATGTCCTAGATCTAAGTCCCAATGTCACAGCCCCCGATCCCAATTCCCGGGGAACGGGCCGCCGTGAGCCAGTTTCGGTGGTATCATGTTTATTTATCCAATTTGGCAGCGGAAATTCTCATCAGGATCGTAGTTAGGAAATATTTAAATCAGAGTAAACCACCATATTTTATAATATTAAACACATGGGTAAAACCCAAGTTTTTATTACAACTGAATTACAGGGATAAATCCCACTTTATTGATATAAAACGCTTTCTTTTATTTAGGTAACTTTTATTGCCACTTTTCCAAGCCTCCAGTGCTGTCCAGCTGGCTTCTATTTGGCTTTCACATTTCGTTACCTGAAACGCGTTTTAAAAAGGTTTTGTCAGTGGAAAAATACTGGTGAGTGAATCCTAGTTTAATCAAGTTTAAATAAAAAGTCACAGTGAACAGTATTGAGGGCGATCCCGCAATTACATTTGTTTCCAAGTTATATCAATTATCACCCGTGGTACTGTCGATACCCGACTTGTGGTAATGTTACTCCATATCCAGGTTTCCTATCCAGGTTGTAACAATTTTGTATACAAAACCCCAACATACCCGTGATAATTGTATTCTTACAAATACTCAATAACTGTTATTTGCATAAAAAAAGTATGCAAGGTTTTGTAAAAACATTTAACAAAAAGTGGATCAACTCACATTGCTATTTTAGGGTTTTCCTTTATGATTTCCTGGTGAATATCTATAATTTACACAATGCACGTGTGTTAGTATAATAACCCAATTTAACATTAGTAATACCCTCCCCGAGACGGCATTCCAACGACTACGTCGGGCAGAACCACGACAGCCGTTACGGAACCCTAGATCAATCGGGCAGCGTATCTAATACGTCTCCAGGGGTTATAATACTTACATCGTAGCAGAACCTCGCTATTTTAGGGGGTATAATATCCCGGGTATAGTGTACACTACTCAGAAATTAAGAAAGAAAGAAAAGATTTGAGCGAGCAGACTGAAGGCCCGATGCCTCCTATTTATATTGCTGAAATTGGACTCCCACGCGGCCCGCGTGGAGTTTGGGCCAAGTCTACGCGGCCCGCGTCAACAGGCGGTCAACGCGTAGCTTGGTCCGGTCAGCGCATAGCTTCGACACGAGTTGGACACGTGGCTTCTCCGGGCTGTGCCACAAACCAGGACACTCGCGGCCCGCCTTCACTTATCCAACTATGTACGCGGCCCGCTTGGGCTTAAGGTTTTGGCCATATCTGGTTCTCCTACTCGCGCGGCCCGCGTTAGGTTGAGGTGAGGTCCATGCGGCCCGCCTCAACTTAACTTTTATTGTTTTTATTTATTTTATATAGTATAATCTATTTTGGGGCTCGGTTTTCACATACGGGGTACATATAAAGACACATAGATATATTTAAAGATATATTAGGGTATCAGAATTATTATGAGGATGTCGGTTTTACCGAGGGTTGTTATATCCTCCCCACCTTGTTTTAGAGCTCGTCCTCGAGATCTACTGGAACAAGTGTGGATATTTCTTTTGCATTTCTGATTCTAGTTCCCATGTGTACTCGGGTCCTCTTTTGGAGTCCCATTTCACTTTGACCAACACTAGTCTTTTATGCTTGAGATTCTTAACTTTCCTATCTTCAATTTGCAGTGGCTTTTCTACAAACTTGAGTTGTTCATTAACCTCTATATCCTTAAGAGGTACTACGAGTGATTCATCAGCTAAACACTTTTTGAGATTAGATACATGAAATACATCATGTATTCCCGCCATTTCCTCTGGCAGTTGTAGCTGATAGGCTACCGGTCCTATTCTTTTAAGAATTTTGAAAGGTCCAATATACCTGGGACTAAGCTTTCCTCTCTTGATGAATCTTACCACTCCTTTCCAGGGAGAGACTTTCAATAATACTTTATCTCCCACTTGAAATTCTAAGGGTTTACGCCTGTTGTCAGCGTAGCTCTTCTGGCGATCACGCGCGGTTTTCAGTCGTTCCTTGACTTGAATAATTTTGTCGGTTGTTTCTTGTACTATCTCGGGTCCAGATAGTTGTTTTTCTCCAATTTCCGCCCAACAGACTGGGGTTCTGCACTTTCTTCCATAAAGTGCTTCGAATGGTGCAGCATTGATACTCGTGTGATAACTGTTATTATAAGAAAATTCTATCAAAGGTAAGTGTTCGTCCCAATTACCTCCAAAGTCAATTACACAAGCTCTAAGCATATCTTCCATCATCTGAATTGTTCTTTCACTTTGTCCGTCTGTTTGAGGATGATAAGCGGTGCTTAGGTTTAGCCTGGTCCCCATTGCTTTTTGAAAACTTGACCAAAAGTGAGAAGTAAAACGACTATCTCTATCAGAAACAATTGATAAGGGAATGCCATGTAAAGAAACGATTTCATTTACATATAATTTGGCTAATTGTTCCATACTAAAAGTTTCTTTCATTGGTAAGAAATGAGCTGATTTGGTCAACCTATCTACAATCACCCAGATTGTATCGTTACCTTTTCTTGTTTTGGGTAATTTAGTAACAAAATCCATTGTTATCAATTCCCATTTCCAGACTGGCATTTCTAATTGTTGTAACAAACCTGAGGGTTTCTGATGTTCAGCTTTAACTTGTGAGCAAGTTAAACATTTAGAAACATAAGCTGCTACATCCTTTTTCATTCCTATCCACCAGAAATTTTTCCTTAAATCCTGGTACATTTTATCATTTCCTGGATGCATCGTATATTTAGACTTATGAGCTTCTTCTAATATACGGTGACGTAAATTTCCTAATTTAGGTATCCACATTCTCTTTTTATGGAACCTCCAAATTCCATCTGTTCCTTGTTCTAATTCTTTAATCATTCCTTTTAATTTTTCAGTATCTTCTTTGATTACTGATTCTTGCGCTTTTCTAATTTGATTGTTTAAATCTACTTGTAGATTTAATTTAAGAGAACGTACCCTTTTTGGCTTTTCGTGATATTTTCGACTTAAAGCATCAGCCACCACATTTGCTTTTCCTGCATGATACTGGATATCACAATCATAATCACTAAGTAATTCCATCCAGCGTCTTTGTCTCATATTCAGCTCTTTTTGCCCGAAAACATATCTTAAACTTTTATGATCAGTGAATATGGTAAACTTACTACCATAAAGATAATGTCTCCAAATCTTAAGGGCAAAAATTATGGCTCCTAATTCCAAATCATGGGTCGAATAATTTCCTTCATGACTCTTAAGTTGTCTAGATGCATAAGCTATAACCTTTTGACGTTGCATTAATACACATCCATAACCCAATTTTGAAGCATCACAAAAGACTACAAAGTCTTCAGTTCCTTCTGGTAATGCTAGTATAGGTGCATGGGTTAATCTTTGCTTAAGGATTCTAAAAGCTTCTTCTTGTTTTGGTCCCCATTCAAACTTAACAGATTTACAGGTTAACTTAGTCAAAGGAATGGCTATCCTAGAAAAATCTCGAATAAATCTTCTATAATAACCGGCCAATCCTAAGAAACTTCTAACCTCAGTTGGTGATTCAGGGGTTTTCCATTTGGTGATTGCTTCAATCTTTGCTGGGTCTACATGAATTCCTTCATAATTTACTAAATGTCCGAGAAATTGTACCTGTTCTAACCAAAACTCACACTTTGAAAACTTAGCATAAAGCTTTTCTTTTCTTAACAGGCTTAAAAGTAAGTGCAAGTGTTTAGCATGCTCTTCTTTACTTTTAGAATAAATGAGAATATCATCTATAAAGACAATTATGAATTTATCCAAATATGGCTTACATATTCGGTTCATCATGTCCATAAATGCGGCTGGGGCATTGGTTAAACCAAATGGCATGACAGTAAATTCATAATGACCGTACCTTGTTCTGAATGCGGTTTTAGGAATATCCTCTTCCTGTACCTTTAATTGATGATATCCTGATCTTAAATCGATTTTAGAGAAAAATCGAGCTCCTTGAAGTTGATCAAACAAATCATCGATCCTCGGTAACGGGTACCGATTCTTAATCGTGACTTTGTTCAGTTCCCGGTAGTCAATGCACATACGCATTGATCCGTCCTTCTTTTTAACAAATAAAATCGGCGCTCCCCATGGCGATGAGCTTGGTTGTATGAACCCTTTTTCCAATAACTCGTCTAGTTGTTTCTTCAGTTCTTGCATTTCTGCGGGTGCCAAACGATAAGGTGCTTTGGCAATCGGTGCTATTCCTGGTAATAGATGAATTCTGAATTCAACTTCCCTGTCTGGCGGTAGTCCTGGCAATTCTTCTGGAAAGACATCTGAAAACTGGGATACTACTGGAATATCTTTTAATTCTCTTCCTTTAGTGTTAGTGATTATAGAAATCATATACACTATAGATCCTTTTCTTATATAACTTACAGTTTTCATCACAGAGATGAATTTTGTGGACCTAAAGGGTTTATCTCCTTTAATTGAAATCTTTTCACCTCTTGGTGACTTTAATTGAATTGTCTTTTGATCACATAAAATACTGGCTTTATTGGCTATTAACCAATCCATCCCTAACACAACATCAAATCCAGCCAGATTCATTGGGTAAAGGTTTGCCATAAATTTTTGATTTAAAATTTCTATTCTTGCCCCTTGCAAGATTTCAGAAATCCTAACAGTTTCTCCATTTGCGGTTTCTACTATACATTCTTGTGGTAGTTTAGTTAATGATTTACTTAGGAATTTGCAAAACGAAGTATTAATAAAACTTTGGTTTGCACCAGAGTCAAATAATACTTTAGCAAAAATATCATTAACTAAAAACGTACCAGCAATGACGTCAGGAATCATCTTAGCTTCTTCTGCAGTCAAAACGAATGCTCTAGCATTTTTAGGATTCTTGTTGTTTGTAGCTGGGGTCAACTTTGGGCAGTTGGTCCTAATATGACCTTTTTCTCCACAATTGTAGCACATTCCATTACTAGATTTTCTTCTGCAATTTTCTTCCTTGTGACCTGGCAACTTACAGAAATTGCAGTAATTAGAGCATTTCCCAGAATGCTTCTTCCTGCAGTTCCTGCAGTATGGTGCAGAGGTAGAACCTATATTCCTACGGTTAGAATTTCCAGAACGAAATTCTTGAGTAAGCCTTTGGGTTAAATTTTGTCACACCCCAACCAATGGCGGAAACATCGGGATGAGACGAAGTGTGAAGATTGCTAGAGACATCATAACGCTATTTGTGACAATATTTAGAAAATCCAAATTTCATTTCATTTCATAACTTCAAATAGTCAACGTTGCAAGAAATTCAAATACGACAAGTTTAACAAAACAACATGATAACATATCAAAATTTTGATACAACATTTTAAACCCTAACGTCTATATGTGTATCTAGGCATCAACGCTACTTCATTTCATAGCATCATCGTCCTCAACCTGTAACATGTTTAAAATAAAGTTCAATGCAAAAGCAAAGGCGAGTATACAAGTTTGATACGTACATAGCAAAAGATAAGTTTGAACAATTCCTCATAGCAAGCATGTGATTCAAGATAAACATTTAAACATGGCATGTGTCTAACATATCAAACCAAGAAAACGCAACTTGCTCATGACATAACCAAAGTTTCAGTAGAGGCGGGTCGTTAATCCTATAGCGCTACATATGTCAAGGTTTGGCTCGTACGAAGTTAATGATAAGTTCAACACATAAGAATCACCCAAATTTAAAGTATCAAGCCATCACATATACAAGCATTGTTATAGGAATGTTCATGTGTTTAGACAAAAGTTCATGTGTAAGTTTCAATAGGTAAACATGTTACACCCCAAAAGTGGTAAAAGTAAAAAGGGGGAAAGTACGAGTATACTCACAAAGTTTGCATATGTTTTCCGATTATCCAATTGTTGACGAGTAGAGATTTAGAGTCCGAATGTATAAGGGTTAAGGTTGAAGTATGTTTAGAGTCGAGATTCGGTGTTCAAAACAACATAAAAATAAGATATGAGAATAACATGGAAAATAATCATTTAGTACATATGATGCTTGTTCTTGACACTAGGAAACTCGAAGGAGTTTAGATGTTTTCATGGAACAAGGTTCCATTAGAATCGTGACAAGTTATCATAGTCTAGGATGATGTAATCTAGTACCCCGACATATGAACACTAGTTCATCATCAAAGATTCGATTATTCGAATAATATATTTAGGTTATATAATATATGTCCAATAGTTCAAGCATGAGGTAGAAGATTAAAATCTTCATTTTGGTACCTCTAAATGTCATAGAAGTCATGTAGGAGGTAGGAAGATCAAGTCTTCCATTTAGGCACCTCTATGTGTTCACCACTACACTTGATGTAAAAAAAACAACCAAGGAGGGTCATGAACATACAATAAAGAATAAGAAATATACACACTAACTAAGAGAAATCATCAAATCATGTGAGGATTGTATGTTTGGACAACCCAAGTTGTTCCATAATCACTCATGTATCAAAGACAAAGTTTGACATGACTTGTGGGTTAAAAACCCTAAACAAAACACCAAGTTTATGAGGTTTAATCCTCTGATTTTAAATGTCTCAACCTTGTTTTTAAGCTTAACCAACCATGGGATAAGTTGTAAGCATTAGGACATAGGTATGAGATGTGTTAGACACAAGTTGCATAGGTTTAAACAAGTTTTTGATGAACATAAAAACAAACAGAAAGTTTATGGACTATTTCGGGGCATTTCCAGGTCTGATTTCTCCAAGGAGAAGTCTAGGAATCGAACCCCATGATTATACAAGCAAGTAGGAAAAAGAATCGAGTGAATCGGATAAGAATTGAGTGAGTTATGCTCATTTTCGTGAAGGGGTGTCAATCTACTCGAACCCTTGCTTTCAGCTACGGTTTGGTGGATGTTTTGTGAGTTTTTAGGGTTGCAAAAGTGGTAGGGAGGCTGGTTATAAGTGGTATTTATAGGGGGAAGGATTAGGGTTTCAATGGGTTGGGCTTTGGAAGTGTTTAGAAGGGGTTACACCTTGAAACTAGCCCACAAAACCCAACTATATGGGCTGAATTTTGCTGAATTGGGGCTGCCATATTTCTTTATTTTTTTATTTTTTTAAAACATTATAATGAGTAATTTTGTTAGTTAAGTTGTGTAATAATGTGCAACAATGTTTCCCCTAACTTGTAACAAGGTGAAATATGAAATAAAACATGATTTAACTAGGTAAAAAGTGTAATGTACAAGTTTTATTTACGAAGCAAGTTCCGTATTTTACAACGATTACAATGAAAGAATGGTTATAAGAACACAAGATTTCCAAAGTTAGAATTTCACGTAAGGTTTCTAAATGTAGGAAGTTTGAAAACGCAGGGCGTTACAGTCTCCCCTCCTTTAGGAAATTTCGTCCCGAAATTTATTCAAGAGGAAGGCTTGAAAGAGTTTTTGGCATAAAGGTGATCATTAAGAATTGAATTGAAACTTGGGAAGTTTGAAAGTTTTGAAAAGTACCAAATTTTGGAGAACATCAAGGTAGATTTGCAAGGGGAAGTTTTTAAGGATAGTATAAAAAAATCATACTTTCGTAAAACCTGTTTATTGAGAGGAACGAAAAGGTTTGTTACTTTAAATAAAGCAATAGAGAGATACTAAGTATAGTTACACAAGAATCAAGAATAGGGAGGCTATTTTATAGGTAATGAGGTAAGTTAGGACTCAAATGTTTAAACAAGCTGGATTGCGAACGAGTTTTGTATAAAATAATACGAGTATAGAATGAACGAATGGCTCTTAAAGAGTACAAGTATGTGAATAGCATAAGTGTTGGATAGATGAACGTAGTGTGTTAAGGATGAAGTCTCGTCATGAATAATCGGATATAATGCGTTTGTGAGTTGCGTGAAGTTGTATTAGGTCCAAAAGGTCTGCAACACACTGAATTTCTCATGGCACGTTTTACGAAAGTTTGGTAACAAGGTGAAAACACTTATATATAGGAAGTACCAGCGGCGTATCCACCATGTTTTAACCACATTACGTCCGTTTCGTTACTCGGGGTCATGTTACGTTCCGTGTCTTACCATACACAGTAGTACACTCTATGGTTCTCATACGCCTATCACTATAATCCCGTGTGCACCCGCGATTATACTGATCGTCGCATGATCCACATAGCTTGTACTAGTTATGTATGAATCAAGGTATACATGAATTTGAAAATAAGAATGTGTACGTAGAAGAATGTCGTATGTAAGCATGTTTATGTTTAAGCATGTATGGGACCCACGTAAGCGAATCCCTCGGATTACGCTCGCGTATAGGTACGAATGTACGAATCATGAGTAAGGATGAAAGTATGAGCATAAGTTTAAGTATGAATACGCATGAATGTATGAGCATAAACATAAAACGTGTAAGTAGTATGTGTACAAGCAGAAGCGTAAAACGTATAAGTAGTATGTGTATGAGTACAAGCATAAAACGTATGAACATAGGTGTAGGTATGAAAAATAAATATTGCGTATATGGTGTACGTTGAGACATTGTAGAGAAAAAAAAAGGTTAAGTATGTAGATACGAACGATATAAATGATGTTATCGCGAGATATCGACTAAAATGTGTATGATGATGTGCATGTATAGTTGTTTAAACAAAACGTTGAGTTTGTCGAATCAAAATTAGATTGAGCTTGGTTTGAAAGGTAGAATATAGTTTGTATATGTAAAGGAACATAAAGTACTCATTGGTCATGCTTAATGTATTTTGTAATGATTGAAATGCTACTTTTGTTTAAAAAAAAGGAGTTCACGTATGTTAAAAATTGTCGGTCCCCATGAAGTCTTCTAGCCCACGTGTTTTGAAATTTGGATGACGAGTTAAGCGTTGTAGAGAAGGTTTTTTTTTTTTTTTTTTTTAAATAACGGGTTTGTTTCATTTGCATCAAAACATGAAAATTTGGACTTTGAAAGTTCTTGTGAAAACGTCGACCCTTAGAAAAGAAATTTAGTAAAAGAACTTAGTGATTGTTTAAAAATAATTTTAACAAAGGATTTATTGATGTTGGAAAGAGTATTTGGTAAACGGTCATATAACATCTATGAGGTCTTATAAGTAATTGAGAAAGGTTAGTTTGATTTCGATTAAGAGTGGAAGTCTCTAGTATGATGATATAATGTGAACGTGTTTCAGTTAATAAATCAGATGTGAAGTTCATGGGCAAGAGATTCATTAGACCGATTAAATTGATAGGTAGCATTTCGTAAGGTTTGGAAATTCGTGTAGTAAAACGGTAAAGACATGATTAAGAATCTCGTGTATATGATTTGAGTGAAAATGGATGGTAGAATAAGAAGTACGTTTGATAAACAATGTATTTTGAAATCGGTATAAGTAGGTATTTTGAATAATGATAAATGATTTAGGTATAAAACATGATCGGGTTTGCATAATAAAATATTTTGAAAGATAAGTTTTGGGTAACGGTCACCTAAGTAAGGGAATCACCCCTAACTCGTTGGTGAAGTCGTTTTAAGGGAAGAGGGGTGGAGTCAATCGTCAAGGTAAGGAAGTCACTCCAATCTCGATGATACATCTCCACTAGTTGTTACAATGAATATGAATTTAAATTATATGAAAATCATGCATATATAAATGTATCGAAAAGGTTCGATATGTTGTGCGTGTGAAAAGAGAAATCAAAGGTAAACTCGAGGTTGAAAGATTGCATCGTATAAAATGAACAATAGAAACACATGTTTGACCAAAGTTTGGAGTGTTCCAAATGGAACTTTGACTAACCAAAGTGGTCGAAAAGTCTTTTGAATTTGAGGAGCATGCTTTGGCCTAATAGGTAAAATACTCTCGTCGACAAGTCGGTTAACGGTATTTACCCTTCCGGTTACTACATGTCCCAAATCAATCGAAATTTCGAGACTTGGCGGGATTTATGAAAAACAAAATATCAAGGAGTGGAACTAGTCGACAAGGTGCGGGTTTCACCCCTAACTTGACAATTTCGTATCCTAAGTGTGGTTGGTACTCGTCGGGTCAAAATTTAATTTCGACATGTTGACGAGGGTCCACTAGAATTTGAAATTTGAGATTTACCATTAAGATGTGGATTTCACTCCTAGCTTAATGGCGATATCTCGTGTAAAAAAAAGAATAGATAGATTAAGAGTCGTTCACCAAATTGTGGGTTTCACGCCTATTTTGGTGAATTCGTCTCATTTGTATAACACGAGTGTTTACGGATTTAGAATAGTCGAGTAAAATGCATGAGGGAAAAAGTATGTTAAAGGAATAAACAAACAAATTTAAACGCACAATGAAGCATATTAAGAATAGCACATAATGAATGGGACAATAAAACATGTATTAGTACATAATAAAGCAAATATAGCATGCCAAGTGTTAACACATAAGCGACATATATGCTTAAAAGATCAAAAGAGAATAAATAAGAACAAATAAAGTAGTATGCAAGTAGTTTTAAGCAAAACATAAGAATAAAGCTCAAAAACTATAGACTAGGCTAAAGCATTCCTACTTTCCCTAATTCCCTATAGTTATGGCTCTGATACCAATCTGTCACACCCCAACCAATGGCGGAAACATCGGGATGAGACGAAGTGTGAAGATTGCTAGAGACATCATAACGCTATTTGTGACAATATTTAGAAAATCCAAATTTCATTTCATTTCATAACTTCAAATAGTCAACGTTGCAAGAAATTCAAATACGACAAGTTTAACAAAACAACATGATAACATATCAAAATTTTGATACAACATTTTAAACCCTAACGTCTATATGTGTATCTAGGCATCAACGCTACTTCATTTCATAGCATCATCGTCCTCAACCTGTAACATGTTTAAAATAAAGTTCAATGCAAAAGCAAAGGCGAGTATACAAGTTTGATACGTACATAGCAAAAGATAAGTTTGAACAATTCCTCATAGCAAGCATGTGATTCAAGATAAACATTTAAACATGGCATGTGTCTAACATATCAAACCAAGAAAACGCAACTTGCTCATGACATAACCAAAGTTTCAGTAGAGGCGGGTCGTTAATCCTATAGCGCTACATATGTCAAGGTTTGGCTCGTACGAAGTTAATGATAAGTTCAACACATAAGAATCACCCAAATTTAAAGTATCAAGCCATCACATATACAAGCATTGTTATAGGAATGTTCATGTGTTTAGACAAAAGTTCATGTGTAAGTTTCAATAGGTAAACATGTTACACCCCAAAAGTGGTAAAAGTAAAAAGGGGGAAAGTACGAGTATACTCACAAAGTTTGCATATGTTTTCCGATTATCCAATTGTTGACGAGTAGAGATTTAGAGTCCGAATGTATAAGGGTTAAGGTTGAAGTATGTTTAGAGTCGAGATTCGGTGTTCAAAACAACATAAAAATAAGATATGAGAATAACATGGAAAATAATCATTTAGTACATATGATGCTTGTTCTTGACACTAGGAAACTCGAAGGAGTTTAGATGTTTTCATGGAACAAGGTTCCATTAGAATCGTGACAAGTTATCATAGTCTAGGATGATGTAATCTAGTACCCCGACATATGAACACTAGTTCATCATCAAAGATTCGATTATTCGAATAATATATTTAGGTTATATAATATATGTCCAATAGTTCAAGCATGAGGTAGAAGATTAAAATCTTCATTTTGGTACCTCTAAATGTCATAGAAGTCATGTAGGAGGTAGGAAGATCAAGTCTTCCATTTAGGCACCTCTATGTGTTCACCACTACACTTGATGTAAAAAAAACAACCAAGGAGGGTCATGAACATACAATAAAGAATAAGAAATATACACACTAACTAAGAGAAATCATCAAATCATGTGAGGATTGTATGTTTGGACAACCCAAGTTGTTCCATAATCACTCATGTATCAAAGACAAAGTTTGACATGACTTGTGGGTTAAAAACCCTAAACAAAACACCAAGTTTATGAGGTTTAATCCTCTGATTTTAAATGTCTCAACCTTGTTTTTAAGCTTAACCAACCATGGGATAAGTTGTAAGCATTAGGACATAGGTATGAGATGTGTTAGACACAAGTTGCATAGGTTTAAACAAGTTTTTGATGAACATAAAAACAAACAGAAAGTTTATGGACTATTTCGGGGCATTTCCAGGTCTGATTTCTCCAAGGAGAAGTCTAGGAATCGAACCCCATGATTATACAAGCAAGTAGGAAAAAGAATCGAGTGAATCGGATAAGAATTGAGTGAGTTATGCTCATTTTCGTGAAGGGGTGTCAATCTACTCGAACCCTTGCTTTCAGCTACGGTTTGGTGGATGTTTTGTGAGTTTTTAGGGTTGCAAAAGTGGTAGGGAGGCTGGTTATAAGTGGTATTTATAGGGGGAAGGATTAGGGTTTCAATGGGTTGGGCTTTGGAAGTGTTTAGAAGGGGTTACACCTTGAAACTAGCCCACAAAACCCAACTATATGGGCTGAATTTTGCTGAATTGGGGCTGCCATATTTCTTTATTTTTTTATTTTTTTAAAACATTATAATGAGTAATTTTGTTAGTTAAGTTGTGTAATAATGTGCAACAATGTTTCCCCTAACTTGTAACAAGGTGAAATATGAAATAAAACATGATTTAACTAGGTAAAAAGTGTAATGTACAAGTTTTATTTACGAAGCAAGTTCCGTATTTTACAACGATTACAATGAAAGAATGGTTATAAGAACACAAGATTTCCAAAGTTAGAATTTCACGTAAGGTTTCTAAATGTAGGAAGTTTGAAAACGCAGGGCGTTACAAATTTCTCCTCTGATCTTCTTCTCTAGTACGGATTAGTTCATCTGTCAAGGTATTAGCTAGTTCTACAGCTTCTTCTATGGTTTGAGGTCTAGCTGCCTTGACTACATGTCTAATTTCTCCAATCAATCCCCAAATGTAACGGGAAATTAATACCGGTTCAGGTGATGCAAGGCTTGGTACTATCCTAGCGTATTCAAAGAATGTGGTAGTGTAACCCTTACTGTCTACCCCGGTCATTCTAAGATTCAGAAACTTATTTGCTATCTGTTCTTTTTCATTGGGAGGGCAGAATTTCCTTTCTACCATGTTCTTGAATTCTTCCCATTCTATGTTATAAACCCTATCACTTCCTCTGGTTTGGAGGATAGTGTTCCACCATTCTAGGGCTGCATTTTTAAACAGATTTGAGGCAAACATTATTTTATCTTCTTCAGCACACTTGCTTATTTTCAGAACTGCCTCAGTTTTCTCTATCCAGCGTAAAGCTGTAATGGGTCCTTCATTGCCCGAGAATTCTATTGGTTTGCAGGACCAGAATTCTTTGTAAGAACAACCATGTGGAATGGTTCTTCTTCTTTTAGGAATGGGCGCTTGAAGTACAAGTTCATTGTTCACGCTGTTTTCAGGTTCAGTTGGTCGCTTACTGCTATGCTTACTTTTATTATTCGCTTCTTGAACAGTTTGAATAATAAATGGCATTGCATCTATAATTCCTTGTGCCACAATATGCTGAACGGCACTATTATCCATTTGGTTTCCGTTGTTATCGTTGTTCAGATTCTCGTTAACCACGTTATTGTTACTCTGGTTATCGTTATTCAGATTTTCTTGATTTCCCGCGTCGGCCATCTGAATTTTAGACATTTACCAAATATTAATATCACAAATAATATTTAAATATAGCCAATCACATGACACGCACGTTTAACCAAAAACGTCGAGCATTGCGACTTTTACTCTTTTTATATAGTATGCATCAATACACACCAGTACAGAAATTAAAATTACAGTACCGACTGAAATGTAAAGCTACAATACTAGTAGTATGCATCCGTAGTTTTGTTTTTATTTTATTTTTTTATTTTTTTTTTCTAACACATACACACATATATTATTATATTATTACTGTTTCTACCATCACTTTCACTGATATGGATTCATCCAAAAATCCATATTACGCTCATCGTATTTCCATACGAGGCGTTCTCCCACCTGTCGCATTCTATCACTGCTTTCTAAAATTTCCTCTCCAAAAGTCCTAAGTTCCTGGACATTTTCTGCACTCATTGGGGGTGCAGGTTCTAGGACTGGGTTTGGAAACTGAGGTATGGGTTCCTGATACGGAGGCATAGGGGCTTGGTACGGGTATGGATTCTCTAAAATTTCCCTAACATATGCATCACTAATGTTGTAGGGATCTTGAGGATTTAACCCTGGATAAGCTCCTAAGTTGGGTATTGGCACATTTTCCTGTATTGGGTTTTGTTGCACATATTCCCTAACATCGTCCCACCAGGGGTCGTAGTTGTTTGGGTCTAGAGGATCAGGTGCAGGTACCCTAGGTATTTCCTCCGGGTTGAAATCAGGCATTTCTATCTGGTCTTCTACTTCCATGGGTTGATCAGGATTTTGTGGTTGGGGTGCTAGCATTTGTTCCAGGTTTGGATCAGCAGCAGTGGTTGCTAAAATGTGGATATTAGCGATACCCCTATTAAGCATATCCTGATTATAAGCATCAGTTTCTCTTTTTGCTGCGGCTAACATTCGCTGTTCCTGCAACTTTTTCATTCTTTTTCTACGCTCGTGCGCACCTCTACTGAACCATCCCCTCTTTTTCTGAGGAAATGGCTCTTCAGACTGAGCCTTAAACACAAAGATCCCTTCTTCTGTGTCAGCAGAATACCCTGAGAGGGCAGGCTGAGAAGAGGAGGTGCCTTCGCTCCTAGGCGAACCAGACAGTTGACGATAGGCGTCAGAAGGTCCTTGGTCACTCATACTGTAAACTAACAAATAGTCAGATAACACATAGCAAGAAATACAATTATACACGTATTTCCATAATTTATTTCCTAACACTTTGAATTTTGATGTCAGCAGAACACTTCTGTGGCTGAATCAGTGGCATAGCTCTGATACCACCTTCTGTCACAGCCCCCGATCCCAATTCCCGGGGAACGGGCCGCCGTGAGCCAGTTTCGGTGGTATCATGTTTATTTATCCAATTTGGCAGCGGAAATTCTCATCAGGATCGTAGTTAGGAAATATTTAAATCAGAGTAAACCACCATATTTTATAATATTAAACACATGGGTAAAACCCAAGTTTTTATTACAACTGAATTACAGGGATAAATCCCACTTTATTGAAATAAAACGCTTTCTTTTATTTAGGTAACTTTTATTGCCACTTTTCCAAGCCTCCAGTGCTGTCCAGCTGGCTTCTATTTGGCTTTCACATTTCGTTACCTGAAACGCGTTTTAAAAAGGTTTTGTCAGTGGAAAAATACTGGTGAGTGAATCCTAGTTTAATCAAGTTTAAATAAAAAGTCACAGTGAACAGTATTGAGGGCGATCCCGCAATTACATTTGTTTCCAAGTTATATCAATTATCACCCGTGGTACTGTCGATACCCGACTTGTGGTAATGTTACTCCATATCCAGGTTTCCTATCCAGGTTGTAACAATTTTGTATACAAAACCCCAACATACCCGTGATAATTGTATTCTTACAAATACTCAATAACTGTTATTTGCATAAAAAAAGTATGCAAGGTTTTGTAAAAACATTTAACAAAAAGTGGATCAACTCACATTGCTATTTTAGGGTTTTCCTTTATGATTTCCTGGTGAATATCTATAATTTACACAATGCACGTGTGTTAGTATAATAACCCAATTTAACATTAGTAATACCCTCCCCGAGACGGCATTCCAACGACTACGTCGGGCAGAACCACGACAGCCGTTACGGAACCCTAGATCAATCGGGCAGCGTATCTAATACGTCTCCAGGGGTTATAATACTTACATCGTAGCAGAACCTCGCTATTTTAGGGGGTATAATATCCCGGGTATAGTGTACACTACTCAGAAATTAAGAAAGAAAGAAAAGATTTGAGCGAGCAGACTGAAGGCCCGATGCCTCCTATTTATATTGCTGAAATTGGACTCCCACGCGGCCCGCGTGGAGTTTGGGCCAAGTCTACGCGGCCCGCGTCAACAGGCGGTCAACGCGTAGCTTGGTCCGGTCAGCGCATAGCTTCGACACGAGTTGGACACGTGGCTTCTCCGGGCTGTGCCACAAACCAGGACACTCGCGGCCCGCCTTCACTTATCCAACTATGTACGCGGCCCGCTTGGGCTTAAGGTTTTGGCCATATCTGGTTCTCCTACTCGCGCGGCCCGCGTTAGGTTGAGGTGAGGTCCATGCGGCCCGCCTCAACTTAACTTTTATTGTTTTTATTTATTTTATATAGTATAATCTATTTTGGGGCTCGGTTTTCACATACGGGGTACATATAAAGACACATAGATATATTTAAAGATATATTAGGGTATCAGAATTATTATGAGGATGTCGGTTTTACCGAGGGTTGTTATACCCAACATACAAATCTACCGTCTTCAAATGAAATCAGATCATTTACGTCAAATTGAAACTCTAACTTAGATCTATATCAAATTCCGAGTTCAAGTATGTTTTAATCGGTCATTTTTATCTACAATCAAACCCTAGATCTACATTTTATCATCTGTTCATCGCCGACCAAACGAAATTAGGTCAGATCTGTGCCAAATCAACAAACTCTATCACCTTTCCCATGATAATAGTTGAGCAAACCAACTAAAATCACGGTACAATCAACAATCGGGCAGTATAACGGCTTGAAATTGATGAGTTTGGAATTTCGTTCAAAGTCGCCTTGAACGAACCTTTGAAACGAAATCAGAAGAATGAGCCGTTCAAACGAAATCATACTCCTATTTATAGACGGCCTAATTTTCGTTTGAAATAGGCACAGATGTGTTTCAAGCGAAATCACATATCAAACGAAAATTTGGTTCAAGCGAAATTATGTGTTCAAATGAAATTACCTTTCAAGTGGAATTGCATGTTCAAGCGAAATCATGATTTCAAGCGAAATCATGATTTCAAGCGAAATCATGATTTCAAGCGAAATCATTATTTCAAGTGAAATTATTTTCAACATTTTTCAATTTTTTAACTTTTTGATAATTTACCGACACACCCAGTTAACCAAGTCCAAGTTAATGACCTTGGTCAACTCTTTAGCCTGCCAAGTCCAAGTTAATGACCTTGGCTGACCAGTTTATGAAGATGCTGATTTTCTGAAACAATTTTAAGTTCAAGTTAATGAACTTTTGAACTTTCAAGCAATTACCAATCACCTTTATCAAACTTCTGCTTACCCAACCCTCATGATCCAAACAGTTCAGCACATTAGATTTTGATCATCTGATCCCCAATGTTTGTTGTCGAAAATAAGATGAAATGCAAATCTTTTTTGATTTTTGAATATGATAAACAGAAAACTGTACACACAATATTTTTGCGAGTGTGTTAGGGGATCATATCAGCTGCCGACAAGATACGAGCATCGTTAAGCTTTGATTACATTTTCAGTATTAAACAGTTCGCTTTGATTATCGATATACTGATCCTCTTAAGCTTTTACACAACTTTTAATCTGTTCAGGATACTGATTTAATGTTTTAAGATCTTGAATTTTATGCGTGTCCCACCTCAGAATATACTCCCGTATCCAGATCGCTATATTCAATCTTACAGGTGAATGTACACTAATGATATCCGTAATTGGGTGACTGCGAGACCGTGAGAGCTCAGGCTAGAACTTCCGTTCGTACAGAGAGATGACGGCTCGACTTTCGGTGGGTTCCCTTTGGGAATCTTTTTTACAACAGCACATGATTAGCATTTTGCAATGTTTCATCATTTTTTATGCTGAGGGGAGGCTTTACGAGTAAAGCTTTTGCAAAGTATTATACGAGGACTAGGTTATTACTCCCGCAAAATCAGAAGTCCTGGTATAATACCCAAATATCATCACGTACAAAGACCTAGTATGTCAGAAATAGGATCTTTCAAACGAGATTTCAGGGGTTACCTATATATCCTGGAGATGTTCCCCACATAAAAACAAGTTGTGATTTTATGTTTATATCCCGAACAAACTTACTAATTTTGTAAAAACCTACCGACAAATCATCAGCAAGACTGTTTAACACCTTTTAACAATATAAATCTTTAGCGTATTGTATCTGTCTAGCTGATGTACTATCATTTCCCCTTTTTACACAAACTCTTTTTCAAAATTTCTAATGTTTTTGGATTTTTGAAATTTTATCATGTTTTTGTATTTTTCTGCAAAATTTCTCCCCCTAAAAACAAAGACATATTTTTGTGTTTTTGTTTTTATCAAATGTAGAAAATAAACTGTACAAAAACTTTGACAACACAACGTGGATCACATCAGATCGCCGTCTTCCTCGGCTTCACATTCCACCACCCTCCCAGAAAACAAATTGTTCATCCCATTTAATTTTAAAAGATAATTAAGTCTCTTTTTATCAAACGGTTTGGTGTAAAAATCAGCCTTCTGTTCATCGGTGTGAATATGTTCGATTCGAATCAATTTCTTCTCATGACAATCACGGATGAAATGATGTCGAATTTCTATATGTTTTGTTTTGGAATGGTGAACCAAGTTTTTCGTTATGTTAATCGCTGCTTCATTGTCCATAAATATAGGCGTGTCCAAAAACTGCAAATCAAAGTCTCGCATCTGCTATTGGATCCAAAGGATCTGAGAGCAACAGCTCGAGGCCGAAACATATTCAGCTTCGCATGTAGAGAGCGCTACTGAGGTTTGTTTCTTGCACTGCCAAGTGACTAATCGAGTTCTGAAGAACTGACAGCCTGCAGTGGTGGACTTAGCATTTTGCTTGCCGCTACCAAAATCCGAATCAGCAAAACCTGTGAGTGAGAAATCGCCAGACTTAGGATACTAGAGGCCGGTTCTTGGGCAGCCTTTCAAATACCGAAGATGCGTTTCACGGTCGTCAAGTGTGACTGGCGTGGGCTAGACTGATATCGGGCGCATAAACACGTCGGATACATGATGTCTGGGCGGGAAGCAGTAAGATACATCAAAGATCCAATTATCGACCGGTAATAAGTCTCTTCCACCTTTTCTCCACTCTCATCTGGGCAAATCCCGTGATTCTGAGCTAAGGGGGTTGATGTTGGACTAGATTGAGCCATGTTGAACTTCTCCAGAACATCGTTCACGTATTTAGTTTGATGAATGAAGATTCCTTCGGGCATTTGTTCCACCTGCAGCCCTAGGAAGAACTTCATCTCCCCCATCGAATTCATCTCGAACTTCTTCTTCATAACTTTCTCAAAATCTTTACACAAATCGTCATTTGTCGAACCAAAAATGATGTCATCGACATAGATCTGCACGATTAAAAGATGGCCTGCAACTTCTTTTGTAAACAGAGTGCTATCAACTGTCCCTCTGGTGAACCCGTTGGCCAGCAGATGTTGGGAAAGCGTCTCGTACCAGGCTCTCGGGGCCTGGTGAAGTCCGTAAAGCGCTTTATCCAGAAGATAGACTTTGTTCTTGTGTAGTGGATCAGTGAAACCCGGCGGTTGTCTAACATACACTTCTTCTTTGATTTTTCCATACAGGAATGCAGATTTCACATCTAGTTGGTAGACTTTGAATCCTTTCCACGACGCGAACGCCAGGAAGATCCTAATAGCCTCAAGTCTAGCAACAGGCACATAAACCTCATTATAGTCAATGCCTTCTTTCTGACTGAATCCCTGTACTACCAATCGTGCTTTGTTTCGAACAATGACTCCTCTATCATCTCTTTTGCACTTGAATACCCACTTTGTCTTTATCAGCTTCTGATTTTCAGGAAGGTCTACCAGTCTCCAGACTCCCAGCTTCTCAAACTGCTGCAGCTCTTCCTGCATAGCGTTCACCCAGCTTTCTTCAGTTAAAGCTTCCTTATATGTTCTGGGTTCAATCTGCGAGATAAAACACTCAAGTGAGAATTCTTCCTGTAAAGGGGCAACAGATGTATAAAAACATGTAAGAGCTATGTTGATCTGATCCCGCGTTTTTACTCCGCTTTGAAGATCACCAATAATCTGCTCTGAAGGATGATACGACAAAGTTCTTGGCATAGCAGTGTCAAGCATGCTCACTTCCGATTGTAAGTTCGTGATATCTTGATCCCCGGTGTGATCCTCAGCTTCAGACGTAGCAACATTTGGTTCCTCGTCAAAGATCGGACCGTCCTCCGATTCTGAATCATCAGAATTATCAAACGTTGGAGCTGGTTCCTCTGGTGGTTCGTGAGCTTTTCCACTTGGACCAGCCGCTTGATCGTTTGTGTCGCCTGTAGGATTGCTTGTATCCTCATCGGGCTGAGAAACTACCAACGGTCTTGGCACCTGATCTTGTGACATAGATTGTTGATGTTGGTAATAAAGCGAGTTCCTTTTCACTTGGCTCAGTCGGAAGTTGAAAAGACTCCCACAGTTTGTCGTAATCGAACAGAAATCTTTGTCCGGGAAGTTTTAGTGGAGCAGTATGCTTCTGACAATCCACATGCTGAACTTGAATTATCTATCCCAAGCACGGTACGAACACCCTCTTTAGCAGACTCGCGTAACCTACAAAGAAACCCTCATTAGATTTTGCACCAAATTTGCCATCTGGATCTATAAAAGTACACAGAGATCCAAACGGTTCTAAAAACTTCAAATTCGGCTTATAACGATGAAGAAGTTCAAAACACGTTTTCTTGAATTTCTTTACAGTCAGAACACGGTTCAATGTATAGCACGCTGCTACAACTGCTTCACTCCAGAAAAATATTGGCAACTTGGAATCGGCAAGCATCATTCGAGCTGTCTCAATTAAGGTGCGATTCTTTCGTTCAGCTACACCATTTTGCTGTGGAGTGTATGGTGCACTGAATTCATGAAGAATTCCTTTCTCATTAGAGAACCATGAAATGGTTTTTAAACTCCGTTCCATTATCGCTTCTTATTCTTCTGATCGGCACTTTGTAGAGCGTTTCCATCTTCTTGAATAAGACCATCAGTGGCTCAAAAGCTTGGTCTTTTCTTTCCATGCACACTACCCACGAAAACCTTGTGAAGTCATCAGTAACCACAAGACAGTACAAGTCTCCGCTTACGCTTTTTACATTGACAGGTCCGAAAAGGTCCATGTGTAGCCTTTCAAGCGGGACTCTAATTGAATTCAACAGCTTCTGCGGGTGTGACTTCTTCGTCTGTTTTCCTTTCTTGCACTCTACACAATCATCATTTAAATGAAAAATTTTCAGATTTACACCTTCTACGAGATCATTGTGTACAAGAAAATTCATTTTTCTAATATGAATGTGGCCCATCTTTCGATGCCACATTCTCGACTCTTTTTCCATCGCTTTGGTTTTTGTCAAAAAACATTGTTTCTGATGATCTGTTGTTGTTGCTACACTCATATCAAGAATATATAAGTCATTTTCTCGTGGAGCTCGCAACAACACCATTTCCTCAGGAATTTTAAAACCAGGTTTCATGATTAAACATTCATTTTTAGTAAAGTGTACTGTAAAAGACTTGTCACAAATCTGTGAGATACTCAGCATATTGTTTTCAAGTTCAACTATATAGTTCACTTTTTCAAACGACACAACTCCATTCGTTAGAGTTCCTTCGCCGACAATTCTGCCACCCTAATTCCCTGCAAACCCAACATATCCACCATTGATTGATTTGACGTCGTAGAGTAAAGCTAGCATCCCCGTCATATGCCTTGAAGCTCCGCTGTCCATTATCCACTTCGAGATTATTGACCTTGGCAGCCCCTGCATACATCAAAGAAATTCATTCAAACAATGAAGCCCATGATTTCCTTTCCTTTGGAACACTACTAAACACTAGATCACACGACACATCAATTTTTGGAATGTTAAAGATGACATTCGGAACAACAGGTTCAGATTTTGGTTTTAAATCACCCTTTTTAATTGGAGGAAACTCTTCTAGCAACTTGTCTAGCTCAAATTCACGTTTCTTAACATCATTTGCACCCATTTTTTATTCAAATTTTAATTCATTTTCCATTTTCTTTTCTCCAACTGATTGACTTGATCTTACCACCCATGACTGGTTTTGCAACATTTTTGTCTTTGGGTAGAATTTTGAAGTCTTCTGAGTTTTCGAAGATTCACCAATCTCAAATGTTGATTTTGGTTTATCTTCGGACTTCAAAGATTCACCTCTTTTCAAAATTCGAACGGGCGAAATCTTTTGTGCTTTGCCTTTAACATCAGTTGAAACTTTAGGTTTTAGCTTTTGCAAAACTGGTTTCTTGAAAATGGGTTTTTCAAACTTTTTGGTGCATTGTTTCACCATATGACCAATCCCATTGCAGCGATAACAAATTCTTTTGTCATACTCGACAAAAGTTGATTTTTTTGTTTCTTCTTTCAACTTCTTAGCTGCATTGAAATCGTCCACAACTTTTTGACTGAAGATGTAGTCGTTTTCAGCCACAGTGTTCATTCCAGATACAAACACTTCATTTAATTTCTCCTTTGGTTTAAACTCTTGTTTACCCACCTTTTTCTCAAACCCAACACCTTTTCTTTTCAAGTTGTTTCCATTTCTTTTGTTATTGCCATCTTTCCCAACCCACTCTTTCTTTCCCGAATTGTTTGGTTGTGACTTTACAAAAGACTTTTTAGGTTTTGAAAGAAATGTGTTGTTGTTTACCTCAGAAATGTCAATTTCAACCAGTTCAAACACTTTTTCAACATTTTGTTCGCGTTCTAGAATGGATACTCAAAATCAGAATAGAGTTTGTCAGTTCCGATCATTGTGTAAACCACAATGATTGAATCATCTTTCACAACCTTTTCTGATTTTGGTATAAACTTGTCTAAGAAGTTACCATCTTCTTCAGAATCAGACATGGAGTTTTCAGAATGAGTTTTCACAATATCAGACTCCGAGTTATCACTTTCTTCATCCAACACTTGATCAACAACAGTTTTGATAACCTGTGACTAATTATCAGTGTCGGATGGAGAAAATGTATCATCAATGCTCTAAGGCAACTCACTCTCAATGGTTCTCAACCTAAGATTCAATGCAGATTCCACCCCATCTGGATATTTTGGAGTGTAATGATTCCACATTGGGGTGGAACACTTTTGAAGACAGGTTTTGCATCAGGTTGTTTTGGAAGAATTTGGTCAATCACATATGATGAAGCATAATAACTCATCATTTTCTTTTCAATTCTCTTAGTTTCAATTCTCATTAACTCAAGTTCTTTTTTTAATGAAGCAATAGTGTAGGATCGTGTCTTGACCCGAACGAGTCGTTCAGAGGAGTTTTCATCAATTACAGGTGCGGTAAACAAGTAATCAACGTAGAAACAGCTTGCAAATCACTTTAAACATCTTTTTGTATTGAATAATGAGAGTTTACATCCAAATCTCGATCCGGCAGCACTTCGGTACGAGTTACACGACTTTTTTTTTAATGTTTCGCTTATGGGACTATTTATAGTTGCTGAGGTTCGCTTGTTTGTACATGTCATACAAGCGAAACCTTTAGCTGACATCCAAGCGGAACTATACAATGACAGATAAGCGAAACCTTCCTATGTCACTATAAGCGAAACTATTTCCTAAAATACATACAATCTCCTGTTTTCTCGTAAAACGTGCCCTGATCTAACAATCTAAGACTAAGACACGATACAAGACGAAGTCGACAGATGCATGCACCAACAGACTCCCCCTCAAATGTTGATGAGTCGACTATCGAGTCATGACAATGCTGTGACTTCACGTCTTCAGTCTTGATCAGTCTCTGGGCTTCTCTCTATCTGTCTTCATCTCTTTCTCTTTTATCACCAACAAACTTCTTCTCTTGAATGTTGACATCTTTTGAGATTCTCATTTCCAACATACACTCCTCCTCAAATGTTGACTTTCCTGAATAAAACTCTACCACAAACATAAGTTTTATAACAAACATTTAAGCATTTGGACAACATTTGAAACTTATCACAAACAGATCAATCAATCAGATATTGATGAACCACTTGAAATTGTATCATTTTATCAAAACAACACACTCTCCCAAACCATCTGTTCATCATGTTTAGCACTTAGAATTTTGAAAATCAGCTTTTCAATATCAGTTATCGAAAATCTTTTTGTCTTTTCAAAATTTATGCTAAACCCCACTAAAATCTTTTTGAATTTTCTGAAAGATAATAACAAACACCACTTGTAAAACAAAAAAATTGCAGAAATGAAATATATACAAACAAAAAAAAAAATTTTGTGAGTTTGTGCAAGAGGATCATATCAGTTTTGTGACAAATCACTAACACCGTTAAGCTTTAAACATTCTCAGTTCTAAACAATTTACCTAGATTGTCAGTATATTGGTCCACTTTAAATTTTCACACAAATTTCAATCGATTCGAGATACGATATTAGTGTTTTAGAAACTTAAACTTAATCGTGTATCACTCCACTCGAATATACTCCTGTATCCAGATCCCAATATTCAGTCTTACAGGTGAGTATACCACAGATGATATCTGTAAAGGGGTTATGTGCGAGGGCCGTGAGAGCTCAGGTCGATATTTCCGTATACGCAGAGAGATGACGGCTTCGACTTTAGGTGTGTCCCCTTTAGAGGGTCTTTTGATTACAACAGCAGCGACTATCAATTTTATTGTTTCATCAGCTTGCTGAGGGCGAGCTTATATTTCAAAGCATTTTGTAGAAAGCATTATCCGGGGACTAGGTCAGTACTTCTATATAGCAGAAGTCCCGGGATAATACCCCAGATATCACTGAGTATAAAGACCTAGTATCTCAGAATACGGGACCTTTCAAACAAGATTTCGGGGGTTACCCATATATCCAAGAATAGTTACCCACGAATTAAGCAAGTTTGAATTAGGTTTATATCTCGCTTCAATTTACTAAACGTGCGAAAACCTACTGACACATCTGCAGTAAGATTGTTTATCACATTTTTACTTTACATTTCTTTAGCGTGTTGTGATAGTCCACTGATGTACTATCATTTTGTCACACCCCGACCACGTAGGACAACAAACCGTGGCGGAAACGTCGGGGAGTGTTGCAACAGAAGCTATTGTTTCACAACCATGGATACAAAAAGTGCTTCGTTTTATTGATAAAATTAAACATTGCATTGTCTTAACATAGAATAAACAAGTTTACATCGTCTATCACTATTATTATGTCACTAAGGCCTCGTCCAGATCCTATGTGAGGCATGCATCCTAGAAATCATCAAGCATCAACACCTGAAACATATGTAAAAACTTAGTCAGCAAAGAAATGCTGGCGAGTACATAGGTTTTATAGGAGTGTTTGATTCATGGCTAGTTTAAACGTTGCAATACTTTATTAAAAACTTAGTTTTAAAAAAAAAGGGTATGATATTGCAACTTAAGTAACCAACTCAAATCAAGTTGATTATAGTTTATAAAATCTCGTAGCCATGCTTCTTAACCCCAAAAACATTTGTTTTAGAAAACCAACTTGTAAAATATCTTGTAAAAGCTCGTTAAAAACACGTATAGTTTATATCTCTTAGAAAAACATCGTTGTGTGACATTGTTTCAAAATCGTTTACCCAAGTGAACTAAATAGCGCCACGATATGTAATATGATGAAAACACTTATATATAAGAAGTACCAGCGGCGTATCTACCATGTTTTCACCATATTACCCCCGTCTCGTTATCTATACACTTAACCAAAAACCAATCGTTTATTGAAATCATTTAACATCGTTTCCAAATCGTTTCCATATCGTTCCTAAATCGTTTACTCATTCCCAAATCGTTTACTCGTTTAGATCGTTTAAATCGTCCTCGTTTTAATTGTGAAAACTTATATATGGTCGTCTCGCTAATAACATTCAAACCTTTGTGACTCGTCCATCGTTCAACTCGTTCTCGTATTAACAAACCACCAAAGGGTAAGTTAACAAACATCAGATTCAGTCGCTACCCACAACCCCCACACATAACCATGGGTGTAGTAAAGTAATGGGATTAATCAGATCCTATGGTACCATAACCTAATACTGGTCGGCTTGATCAATGCTAATGAATGTCATTCGTTATGTAACTACAACCAACAAGTTCGTTCACTTTATCGAAATCGTTCTTAGTTTAGTAAAACTCGTTTGAAATCCTCGTTTAAACTTTGAAAACATTTCGTACATATGAATCACCCCAAAACATTTAAAAACAGTAAAATAGGGGAACTATGTACTCACATGTAGTGCAAAGTATCCTCGATCAAATAGAATTCCAACAAACTCAAGCAAATCAGAGAAATCAAGTAGCACCTAGTAATCGAACCACTAGTCAAACAATAGACGCCTAAATCAGAAGATCGGACAGAATGAGGTCTTGTAAACCAGGTGAGTGTTGGAACTCATGTGATATGGTTTGACAAAGCCTAATTCTAAATCGGAACCTAACCTAAGTGCTTTCGACCCATCGCGACCTATTAAGGTAGCTTACGCTACTTTAACGCGTCGTGCACGCAAAAGCACGTTCAAGACGTCTAACTAGTCCTATGACAAGTATTATATGCCCATACATGTTTAATTATGTTACATAATTAGTTACGTGTCAAAAGTTTAGGTTACATATGCTTAATTACCAATTATGTATGAAAAGGGTATTTTGGTAATTTACCAAAGGCATATAACTACCTATCATGCGACTAATTAAACCTAAGTGACCATAAGGTATAACCTCGAAAGGTTATTCCCTATGCTACTATGGTCACTAAACATGTTTGGTCGGATCCTAATGATCGACCAAACGGGTCGTGTTCGAAAGTCTAAGCGGGTGTTTAGTCCGCTTGACTTACGACTCTACACAAGCACTAAACTAACAAGTGACGAGCTAAACATGTCGAAACATGTTTAGTTAAGTTAGAAAACAGGTTTTGATATCAAAACAAACGGTTTTGACATCCGAGAGCAGTTTGGTTACAAAATACGCGAGAAAACGCATTTTGGCCGAAACTACGACTCGTCACTGAGCCTAGATAATGTGGTAATCAGTAGGTATAGTCACTAGGGACTATAACCATCGTGATTACGCTCACGTTATGAAGTTCAAACGAACTTCGCGTTGACCATAAACTGGTCAAAGCAGAAAGTCAAACACAGTTTGACTTTAACGATAGAAACGAATGAAAAGAACGAAAGAATACTTACAGAAGGTCCCCGCAAGCTCTTGATCCGATTTACTCTCAGGTATGAAGCATAAACTTCAACTTAGAGAGCCAAAATCAGATTCAAGTGTGCTTTGGGAGTGAAATGGGTTTGGGTATTTATAGGAATTCAAGAACCGTTAAGATCGTTCGTCGAAAAATGTGCTTTGATCTAGACCTTACATGTGGGCACATGGTTTTCAAAACCATGGAAATACTTAAAACCATCAAATGGTATTGAAAAACAAGGATCAAAACCATCCATGTGTGGCACATTGTTTTGAAATACCATGGATGCCTAAAAAAATGGACCAAGTTCAATGTATCTGCCAGAATTTTCAAAAATGGTCCATGCACTTGTAAAACTTGATTTTTTTGGCACTTTTAAACCCCTTTAACCTCATTTCAAGGCTCTAAAATGATATTAAAGTATAGGGAATTTAAAATATGCTCAAAGACATCACGGATGTCGGTTCGTTTGGCCGTACGGTTGCGTTATTCGGTTAATTACGACGGAAGTCGTAACGAACGCAAAAACGATCCAAATTAAGCGACGAATGGAATTTTATCATGCCAATCACTAAAATAAAATATTTTAATGATTAAATAAATTTTTGGATGTCCGGATATATTCAGAACGTAAGATATGCGCAAAAATGCAAACTTATGCACTTTTGACGCTTTTACTCTTTATTGATCAATAAAGTTTATTTTAGCATACCGAACCCTTCAAAGCCTATTTCTAAGCTATGTAAAGGATATTTATGGTATATTTAACTTATGATCAAGTTCCGGAGTGTTCGTTACTATACAAATCGATGTAGTTTTGCAGTTTGACCCAAATAGTCCCTGCGATCGAACAAGGTTGATTTTAACACACCAAACCATCCAGAACTTATTTCTAAGTTATGTGGAGGTTATTTAAGGTATGTTAAGCCTATGTCACTATTCCGGAATGTTTGTCACGTTATACTGACTGCATTTACGCACCAGTTCGCGTATAAATTTCTAGAAAGCGATTTAAAGCTTGAAATTGGAATCGAATCGAATTGTAAAATCACCAAACACAAATACACACAGAATAACACCAAAACACATTGATTTATTAATAATCAACATTGTTTTACATCGTACAGAGATTACAGAGCACAGTTGTCACAGTCTCCCCTACTTCAGGAAATTTCATCCTGAAATTTTAACTAGAGGAAGCTTGTGAAAACAAATGTGGATATTTGGTCATCATTTGGTCCTTACGTTCCCAAGTAAATTCTGGGCCTCGTTTGGACTCCCAACGAACTTTAACCAAATGAATCCGTTTGTTCTTCAACTTCTTGAAAGTCCGGTCCATTATCTCCACGGGTCTCTCGACAAAGTGCATCGTTTCATCGATTTGGATCTCGTCGAGAGGAATGTGAAGATCAGCGTCGGCTAAACACTTTCGCAAATTGGACACATGAAAAGTCGGATGAATATTTCCAAGCTCTGGAGGTAGCTCTAGTCGATAGGCAACCTTCCCAATTCTTTCCACAATCTTGAATGGTCCCACATATCGAGGTGCAAGTTTTCCTTTCTTTCCAAATCTCACGACTCCTTTCCAAGGTGAAACCTTGAGTAGGACACGGTCTCCGACTTGAAATTCTAAGGGCTTGCGTTGCATATCCGCATAACTCTTTTGACGGTTTCGAGCTGTCACAAGATTATCGCGGATTTTCTTGATTTTGTCTGTTGTTTCCAGAACGAGCTCAGGTCCAGTAAGCTGAGCTTCACCGGTCTCGTTCCAACAGACAGGTGAACGACATTTGCGACCGTAGAGAGCTTCGAATGGTGCCATTTTAATGCTAGCATGATAACTATTGTTGTAAGAGAACTCGATCATTGGCAGATGAGAATCCCAATTACCACCAAAGTCTATCACGCATGCTCTAAGCATATCCTCCAAAGTTTGAATCGTCCTTTCAGATTGTCCATCTGTTTGGGGATGATAAGCAGTGCTTAGATTTAGTTGGGTTCCCAAAGCAGATTGCATGGTCTTCCAGAAATGAGATGAAAATCGAGCATCACGATCAGAAATGATATCCAAAGGAACACCATGTCGAGATACAATCTCATCAACATAAATCTTTGCAAGTTTATCAGCAGATAGATCCTCGCGAATTGCAATAAAATGAGTTGATTTCGTTAATCGATCGATAACAACCCAAATAGCATCGTGACCTTTAGATGTACGCGGTAACTTAGTGATGAGATCCATCGCAAGGCTCTCCCACTTCCAAACTGGTATCTCTGGTTGTACAAGCAAACCAGAAGGTCGTTGATGTTCAGCCTTGCCTTTAAGACAAGTTAGGCATTTCGATACATACAAGGAAACATCTTTCTTCATACCAGGCCACCAGAACTTAGTACGAAGATCCTTGTACATTTTATCAGCACCAGGATGGATAGAATATCGAGACTTGTGAGATTCGTCCATCACTAGGGCGCGAAGATCGTCTTGTTTCGGGATCCACAAACGATCCTTGAAGTAGAGTAAACCATCGCCTTTCCTTTCGAGTTTAAGCTGAAGCTGATGTGGTAATTCCATACCCATCAAATTCTGTGAGACACAAGATTGCTGAGCTTGAAGAACAGGAGTTTGAATATCAGATAGTGTTTGACCAGAATGAAGCTTGACTCGCTCTTTCCGACTAAGCGCATCGGCCACGACATTCGCCTTACCAGGATGGTAGCGAATCTCGCAATCGTAATCGTTTAAGAGTTCAACCCAACGTCGTTGCCTCATGTTCAGCTCTTTCTGATTAAGAATATGCTGGAGACTTTTGTGGTCTGTGAAAACCACACACTTCGTGCCATAAAGATAATGTCTCCAGATTTTAAGAGCGAAAACCACAGCTCCTAACTCGAGATCATGAGTCGTATAGTTCTTCTCGTGGATTTTCAACTGTCTAGATGCATATGCTATAACCTTACCTCGTTGCATGAGGACGCAACCAAGGCCTAAGTTGGACGCATCGCAATAGACAACGAAATCATCGCTTCCCTCGGGCAGAGATAGAACAGGAGCATTACATAACTGTTGCTTTAGCGTTTCGAACGCCTCTTCTTGCTTGGGTCCCCACTCAAAAGGCTTATTCTTCTGCGTCAAAGCAGTGAGTGGAACCGCAATCTTCGAGAAATTAGAAATGAATCGACGATAATAACCAGCAAGACCAAGAAAAGATCGAATCTCTGTAGGTGTCGTTGGCGTACTCCAATCCTTAATAGCAACAATCTTGGATGGATCCACATAAATACCTTTCTTGTTGACTATATAACCCAGAAACTGAACTTCTTTAAGCCATAATTCACACTTGGAGAATTTAGCGAAAAGTTGTTCCTTCTTAAGGAGTTCCAACGTTAAGCGAAGGTGTTGCTCGTGATCGGCTCGAGTCTTCGAATAAATGAGAATATCGTCGATGAACACAATAATGAACTTGTCTAAATAAGGTTTACAGACCCTATTCATTAAGTCCATAAAGATAGCTGGGGCATTCGTTAAACCAAAAGGCATGACTGTGAACTCCTAATGCCCATATCTCGTGCGGAAAGCAGTTTTGGGAATATCTTCTTCGAGAACACGAAGTTGATGATACCCAGAACGCAGATCGATCTTAGAAAAACATGAAGCACCTTGCAGCTGGTCAAAGAGATCATCAATTCAAGGTAGGGGATATCGATTCTTGATGGTAAGCTTATTAAGCTCACGATAATCGATACACATTCGAAAAGACCCATCTTTCTTTTTCACGAAGAGGACAGGAGCTCCCCAAGGTGAATAACTTGGACGGATGAATCCTTTATCAGATAACTCTTGAAGCTGTTTCGATAACTCTTGCATCTCTGATGGTGCAAGACGATAAGGTGCTTTCGCAATCGGGTTGGCATTAGGTACAAGGTCGATATGAAACTCAACTTGACGAACTGGAGGCAAACCAAGCAGTTCATCAGGAAACACCTCTGGATAATCCCGAACAATCGGAATATCATGAATACTCTTACTCTTGTCTTTCTCCTCGGTGACATGTGCTAGAAAAGCAACATATCCTTTTCTCAAATAACTCTGGGCCTTTGTACACGACATAAGCTTCAAACCGCCAGATGGCTTCTCGCCACGAACTTCCAAAACATCGCCAGACGGAAGAGGAATACGAACAATCTTATCGAAACAAACCACCTCAGCGTGGTGTTTGGTTAACCAATCCATTCCAACGATAATGTCGAAGCTCCCCAGTTGCATTTGCGTGAGGTTAATAGGAAAAAGATGGTTATCAAGATTCAACTGACAATCACGAATAACAGAGTCGAGGACAAGAGGTTTACCAGTAGCAACTTCGACAGATAAGGGTTTCCTCAATTTAGTTCTAGGTATCGCAAGCAAAGGTTCAAAAGATAATGAAACAAAACTTCTATCGGCACCAGAATCAAAAAGAATAGATGCGGGTCGATTGTTAACAAGAAACGTACCATTGACAACAAAGGTACCACTGACAACAAAGGTACCACTGACAACGAGGTTTTCAACTCGAGCCTCGTTTGCATTCAATTTGTACGCTCGTCCACGGGCGGGATTCACATTCGCGTTTGCATTCGGATTTGCATTCGCGTTCACCAACCTTGAGCAGCTGTTGCAGAAATGACCCATTTCACCGTAGTTGTAACATGAACCAGGTGGGAATCTAGCAGCATTCCCCTAAACTTGTGCTGGACTCTACGCAGTGACAGCAAAATTTTGGGAAGCCTTGCACTTCCTCGACTTCTTCGACAACTCACCTTTCTTACCCTTGCCCTTATCTTTGTCTTTCGCAGAATCGGTCGATTTCTTCTTATCACCCTTGCGGGTGAGTTTACCCTTCCTGACTTGAGACTCAGTCAGGGTAGCAGACAACTAGATCGTGTGACGCACAACGACAAATCAAAGCAAATGGGTCAATATAGTGTATCGCCGAAGACATGCTCGCCTATAAGTGAACACTCACCCCAAGAGTTCCCAGGTAAGAGTGACTGGTCCGATTATGTGGATTTGTACGAACACTCTAGCCTTAGATAGAAAACTCAGGGTACAGGCATTCACTCTTCCAGTTTGCACGTGTTCACATTATTTAGACCCAAACTTTGACGAGATTTTGAAAATTCAAAAGGCACTAAGCCAAATATGAATCAAACTGGAAGGGTTCAAAACCATATGACATAGGGTTCAAAACCTAGTAATCAATCATCCTAGAACGGATGATTAATTTTCGAAGCAGATTCGGATTTGTGTTCTCATTGTGGTTATCACCTAAGGATAGGTGACGGTATTGTTTTAAAATCTAAACACAAGTAAACTTGCGTTAGGGTCCTAAAGTTATAGTCTAGGTCAAAGCATTACTAATAACCTAATTCCCTATAACCATTGGCTCTGATACCAACTTCTTCTGTCACACCCCGACCACGTAGGACAACAAACTGTGGCGGAAACATCGGGGAGTGTTGCAACAGAAGCTATTCTTTCACAACCATGGATACAAAAAGTGCTTCGTTTTATTGATAAAATTAAACATTGCATTGTCTTAACATAGAATAAACAAGTTTACATCGTCTATCACTATTATTATGTCACTAAGGCCTCGTCCAGATCCTATGTGATGCATGCATCCTAGAAATCATCAAGCATCAACACCTGAAACATATGTAAAAACTTAGTCAGCAAAGAAATGCTGGCGAGTACATAGGTTTTATAGGAGTGTTTGATTCATGGCTAGTTTAAACGTTGCAATACTTTATTAAAAACTTAGTTTTAAAAAAAAGGGTATGATATTGCAACTTAAGTAACCAACTCAAATCAAGTTGATTATAGTTTATAAAATCTCGTAGCCATGCTTCTTAACCCCAAAAACATTTGTTTTAGAAAACCAACTTGTAAAATATCTTGTAAAAGCTCGTTAAAAACTCGTATAGTTTATATCTCTTAGAAAAACATCGTTGTGTGACATTGTTTCAAAATCGTTTACCCAAGTGAACTAAATAGCGCCACGATATGTAATATGATGAAAACACTTATATATAAGAAGTATCAGCGGCGTATCTACCATGTTTTCACCATATTACCCCTGTCTCGTTATCTATACACTTAACCAAAAACCAATCGTTTATTGAAATCGTTTAACATCGTTTCCAAATCGTTTCCATATCGTTCCCAAATCGTTTACTCATTCCCAAATCGTTTACTCGTTTAGATCGTTTAAATCGTCCTCGTTTTAATTGTGAAAACTTATATATGGTCGTCTCGCTAATAACATTCAAACCTTTGTGACTCGTCCATCGTTCAACTCGTTCTCCTATTAATAAACATCAGATTCAGTCGCTACCCACAACCCCCACACATAACCATGGGTGTAGTAAAGTAACGGGATTTGCAAGATCCTATGGTACCATAACCTAATACTGGTCTGCTTGATCAATGCTAATGAATGTCATTCGTTATGTAACTACAACCAACAAGTTCGTTCACTTTATCGAAATCGTTCTTAGTTTAGTAAAAATCATTTGAAATCCTCGTTTAAACTGTGAAAACATTTCGTACAAATGAATCACCCAAAACATTTAAAAACAGTAAAATAGGGGAACTATGTACTCACATGTAGTGCAAAGTATCCTTGATCAAATAGAATTCCAACAAACTCAAGCAAATCAGAGAAATCAAGTAGCACCTAGTAATCGAACCACTAGTCAAACAATAGACGCCTAAATCAGAAGATCGGACAGAATGAGGTCTTGTAAACCAGGTGAGTGTTGGAACTCATGTGATATGGTTTGACAAAGCCTACATTCTAAATCGGAACCTAACCTAAGTGCTTTCGACCCATCGCGACCTATTAAGGTAGCTTACGCTACTTTAACGCGTCGTGCACGCAAAAGCGCGTTCGAGACGTCTAACTAGTCCTATGACAAGTATTATATGCCCATACATGTTTAATTATGTTACATAATTAGTTACGTGTCAAAAGTTTAGGTTACATATGCTTAATTACCAATTATGTATGAAAAGGGTATTTTGGTAATTTACCAAAGGCATATAACTACCTATCATGCGACTAATTAAACCTAAGTGACCATAAGGTATAACCTCGAAAGGTTATTCCCTATGCTGCTATGGTCACTAAACATGTTTGGTCGGATCCTAATGATCGACCAAACGGGTCGTGTTCGAAAGTCTAAGCGGGTGTTTAGTCCGCTTGACTTACGACTCTACACAAGCACTAAACTAACAAGTGACGAGCTAAACATGTCGAAACATGTTTAGTTAAGTTAGAAAACAGGTTTTGATATCAAAACAAACGGTTTTGACATCCGACAGTAGTTTGGTTACAAAATACGCGAGAAAACGCATTTTGGCCGAAACTACGACTCGTCACTGAGCCTAGATAACGTGGTAATCCGTAGGTATAGTCACTAGGGACTATAACCATCGTGATTACGCTCACGTTATGAAGTTCAAACGAACTTCGCGTTGACCATAAACTGGTCAAAGCAGAAAATCAAACACAGTTTGACTTTAACGATAGAAACGAATGAAAAGAACGAAAGAATACTTACAGAAGGTCCCCGCAAGCTCTTGATCCGATTTACTCTCAGGTATGAAGCATAAACTTCAACTTAGAGAGCCAAAATCAGATTCAAGTGTGCTTTGGGAGTGAAATGGGTTTGGGTATTTATAGGAATTCAAGAACCGTTAAGATCGTTCGTCGAAAAATGTGCTTTGATCTAGACCTTACATGTGGGCACATGGTTTTCAAAACCATGGGAATACTTAAAACCATCAAATGGTATTGCAAAACAAGGATCAAAACCATCCATGTGTGGCACATTGTTCTAAAATACCATGGATGCCTAAAAAAATGGACCAAGTTCAATGTATCTGCCAGAATTTTCAAAAATGGTCCATGCACTTGTAAAACTTGATTTTTTTGGCACTTTTAAACCCCTTTAACCTCATTTCAAGGCTCTAAAATGATATTAAAGTATAGGGAATTTAAAATATGCTCAAAGACATCACGGATGTCGGTTCGTTTGGCCGTACGGTTGCGTTATTCGGTTAATTACGACGGAAGTCGTAACGAACGCAAAAACGATCCAAATTAAGCGACGAATGGAATTTTATCATGCCAATCACTAAAATAAAATATTTTAATGATTAAATAAATTTTTGGATGTCCGGATATATTCAGAACGTAAGATATGCGCAAAAATGCAAACTTATGCACTTTTGACGCTTTTACTCTTTATTGATCAATAAAGTTTATTTTAGCATACCGAACCCTTCAAAGCCTATTTCTAAGCTATGTAAAGGATATTTATGGTATATTTAACTTATGATCAAGTTCCGGAGTGTTCGTTACTATACAAATCGGTGTAGTTTCGCAGTTTGACCCAAATAGTCCCTGCGATCGAACAAGGTTGATTTTAACACACCAAACCATCCAGAACTTATTTATAAGTTATGTGGAGGTTATTTAAGGTATGTTAAGCCTATGTCACTATTCCGGAATGTTTGTCGCGTTATACTGACTGCGTTTACGCACCAGTTCGCGTATAAATTTCTAGAAAGCGATTTAAAGCTTGAAATTGGAATCGAATCGAATTGTAAAATCACCAAACACAAATACACACAAAATAACACCAAAACACATTGATTTAATAATCAACATTGTTTTACATCATACAGAGATTACAGAGCACAGTTGTCACACATTTCCTCTTTTTCACAACAAAACTCATTTTTAGATTTTATCATGTTTTTGGCTTTTTCAAATTTTCTAATGTTTTTGGATTTTCTAAAATTTCCTACTCCCCCTAAAATGCAAACACATTAAAGAAATTTGAAAAATATCTAAGCTCTAGACACACTTGAACACAAAACAAACTGTACAAAACTTGACAACCGATATCGAATTGCATCAAGCCATTCACTAGCGCATAAACAATCAGAATTCCCCCTATCAACAAACTATTTTCCCATTTAGATTTCAAAACACTTAAGTTTGTTTTAATCAAAATGGTTTTTTCGGAAAATAAGTTTGATTGATTTTACCACTTGTAGATTTATCAAACATAGATTCGGGGATGTAGTTCATCATCTTGTCTCTCAAACACTTGTAGGAAAAATCAAGTACAAATTAATGTCCTTGATTTACCATATGCAACCAAGCACCATCAACTCTCCTAACCACTTGTAATTGTAACCAACAAATACCACTTAGAAAGCAAACACAAACAAAACTTTTACCGTTTGAATGATTGACATTACCGAATAAAACTCAAGAAAGATGTTGATTCATGCTCCACGCTTACCAACCTGGGAGCTCCGGCAAGTCCTGAAGCTTACTGTTCATAATATGTACCATCCCAGTCACAAACCAGGGATGGTTCAACCTTTTCTTTCTTTGTTTTCTTTTCATAAAATTCTTTATCCCCATTGACTTTTCGATCAATCATTTTACCAAAGATATGTTGAACTTTGGGGTTAAAGACCTTCTCAGCATCAAATTCCTGTTTATCATTATAAAATTGGTTAGAAATTTCAACTTTACCAATTTTCTTTTTATAATTCTCAGCCCGAAGTGATGGAAACTCCTCATCATTCACAATCGGAACTGATTTTTCATCTTTTAAAACAGCTTCACATTTTGAAACATCATGTGACTCAACTGATTTTATGGAATCAGTTTCATCGCCAGAAGATAGCTCCTCGGATTTTGACCTATCAGAATCATCGCTAGAGCTTTCATCAACCTTCTTAACAACCCATTTCTGGTTGTCAGATTTAGCTCTCTTCTTGTAAAACTTGTTCGAACTCTCACCAATTTCAAATGTAGAATCTTTAAACAATTTAGTTCTATCAATTGGTGGTTTCAACTCAACTACTCTTACCTTGAATTTACGAGATACTCCCTGTTTTGATTGTATTGCCTTAGAACAATCTCGGGCAATATGTCCTACAGTGTTGCACCGGAAACAGGTTCTCGTATCTGTATTCTCCTCAGCCATCTTCTTCAATTCATCTTGCTTCTTTGCAAGGAATTCATTGTTTGACTGCCTCCAGAAATCTTTCTTTTCTTCTTCTTCAGATGACGTTCCTGAAACAAAAGTCATTTTTTATTTAAAATTACGAACATATTTTTCATTTTTCTGTTTTTCTGTAGGAGTAAAACCAAGACCTTTCTTTTTGAAATTACCGTTATGGTTTGATTTCTTTTGGAAATCTGAACCAGAACTGTAATTCTTTTCCTTGTTTAATCTTTGTTGTACTCTTGAGGTGTATTTTTTAGGTTTTTCATTAAGACATAAGTCTTTTATTTCAGAAATATTAATTTCTGTGAGTTTGAAAACCTTGTTTATCAATTCAGTTTTGACACCTCTTATTGGAAATTCCTCATCAGAATATAATTTGTCAGAATCATTCAAAGTGTATGCAACTTTGAACAATCCATCATCCAAATTAGATTTTGATAACAAAAATTTTCTATCATAAACTATTTTGTCCTGTTTTTCTGTTTGACATGGAGTGCTTGACCCAGACTTTGACTCTAACACGAACTCCGACTTTGACTCCTCTATTTCATCGTTTTCTAACACATGATCCACGACTTTCTTCATCAATTGAGACTGTTGATCAGTGTCAGACGATGTAAACACAACATCAATACTATCTGGCAAATTTACTGACGACTCTGACTCCCACTGTAAATTTGTTGCCTTTTTGACTCTTTCATCGTTTGGATTTCTAGCCAGATATCCATTTTCCAGCGGGGGTGGGCATCTGTTGTAACTGACACCTTGGTTCTTACCAGATGACGTCTTTTCAGTGTCTTTCTTCTTTTTAATCTTCTTCACTGGAGTCTTTTCTTCAACCTTTTCCTCAGAACCTTTCTTTTCTTCAGTTACATCATTGTCCTCAAATGCCTTCAAGCTTTCAGCCATCGGATAAATCCTGTCAATGACATAAGACGAACATGAGTAACTCTTTAATAAACGGTTAACTCATTCAGTTTCAATTCTTTGAAGTTCCAGTTTCTGTTCGAGTTCAGCACACTTCTCAATATAGTTGTTTACAACTTTTTGCTTGACCATGAAAGCTCCTTGAAGTGTTTTCATTGCTGTAGCCTGCTCTTCACTTGTGTCGTTATACATGTTCATCGCTTTGTTGAGCACATCATAAGATTCCTTTAATCTGTTGATATTGTGAATCAAAGAACTATTTTGTTTCTTTACAACTTCACAATTTTCACAAATTATTAGACTCTTTTTAGCAACAGCTTCTTCATCAATCTTGAACTCTGGAACTCTCACTTTCTTTCGAATCACCGGAGTTGTTTCATCATCACTACTCAATGGTGTTTTCACCTTCTTCTTTTTCTTCTTGACTTTCTCATCTTCACTATCAGTTTCTGCCATTTGTTTCAAATGTTCAGCCATTCTTTTTGCATAATACTCAGTGCCATCATCACTATCACTGTCATCTTCAATTCTGGCAGTTGTATGAGCTGTAGCTTGATCAGGAATATAGTTATCCCAGGAGAAATTTTCCCAGCTAAAACCCTCTGGTAGCTTTTCATCTTCTTGATCAATCAAACAAGCTTTTGCATTATCTGGAATATATTTATCCCAGTTGAATGACTTCTTTTCATCTTGATTAACCACACATGCTCTTTTTCCAGTATCTTCAATCACATCTCTTCCATGTGCAGTTTGAGCTTGATGTTTATGTTGTTGAGATGATTGTTGACCAACTTGGTGATAGATGGCTTTTCGATAGTAATCATTGTTGTTGTTGAAAGGATTCTGAGCTCCACTTGCTTCACGGTTAGTGCACTCTCTCTTGAAGTGACCTTTCTCCCTGCACCGAAAACAAGTAACTTTAGATTTGTCAAAACCTAAAGTAGAAACATTAGCCTCACGAAGATCATCTCTCCCCGTGATCTGCTTGAATTTCTCAGCTCTCCGTAACACGCTAGCCAAACACCACTTTATGTCCATCAGCTCCATTTCTTCAGCATCTATCTGGTCGTAATCTTCCTTGGTTAGCATTGGATTTCCGATATGACCTGCAACAAAACAACTATAAGATTCTAAAACCATTCCTAACAAAGACATTTGACTTTTTGCAACTTCCTCAGAATAATCTTGATCACTCTCAAGATTTAAAACAATATTGCACTGAAGTTTTCTCCCATTTTCGTTGCTGAAATGTTTGGATCAAAAGACGGAAATGATGTGAAACTTGTTTTGCTGTTTGATCCTGATGATGAACCTCCAGGAGAATTCTTGTCATTGAAAGCAGTCTCTATTTTTGGAGATAGATTTGTAGGTTTCGCGCTCACCCCTGCTTTGTAATACAATCCAATATCTTGTTCACCATCAAAATCTTTCATTCTAACAATCTTTCTCTGCTCCATTTCCTGAGCTTCCAACTTTTCAATGAATTTGCTCAATGTCAAATCATTAAACCCCTTTTTGTTTCTCAACATCATCAAAAACATTCCCCAAGTTTCATAGGGTAATGCATCAGCCAATTTTTCAATCAGTTCATCATTTGTTTTTGTGATGCTTAATCTTTTCATGCACATTACCAAATTACAATATCGTTCAATGAGTTCCTTTGTAGTTTCATTCTTCAATCCACGAAATAAATCAAATTCTTTCTTTAGAAGTGATTTCTTGTTTTTAACCATCTCTTCACTTCCTTTAAATTTTGATTTTAACGCTTTCCAAATCGAATATGAACTCCCATTATGCTGCAATAACACCAAAATATCTTCCTTTATGGCTTGTTGTAGCAAACTTAGCATCATTTTCTCGTTTTTGTATTTCTTCCTATCATCTCCAATCAAATCTTTAATCGCAACTTCCTCATCATCATCGTTCTTTGGTCTAACATACTTCGTTTCCACACATTCCCAAGCATCCAAGTAGTTTGCTTGTACCCAATTTTCAAACCGTTCTTGCCATCCTTTATATTCCTCGATATTCAATAGTTTGGGCGGTTTTTGCATTGTTCCCGTTTCATTTCGTTTTCCAACATCGTGTTTTGAACAATACTCATTTGGGTAACTGGTGTAGCAAATGCGTTGAAAAATTCCTCGTCCATTTTCAAAAATTTTTAACAATTTTCACAACAGCCCTTATAAGCGAACCAGATTGTTCACAAGAGCGGAACTGAAAGTTGTTCACTGAAGCGGACCTACTTGTGTTTAAACAAGAGGATCTAACTGTGAAGTGTACACAAAAGCGGAACAGTTTGAACTTTGGAGCGGACCTAGGATGTTTTTGAAGCGGATCTCTTTGAACTTTGAAGCGGATCTCTTGAACTTTGAAGCGGATCTCTTGAACTTTGAAGCGGATCTACTTGGTTCAGATAAGCAGAACTATTTGGTCCAAATAAGCGAACCTGCCTTGACACAAGAGCGAAACTAACTAAACTTGTGCAACAATAAGCGGAACTAACACGTTCACTCAAGCGAAACTATGAAGTGTCCGTATAAGTGGAACCAACACGGAAGTTCATTTGACCCATTTTTAATGCGAATTTTAACACCAAACTTTCCAGGGTTTGTCTATATCCTATTATGCACAATCCGTGAAATTTTGAGCTAATTTTGACCGGTGAAAATTTCTGAATTGAAGAAAGAAGGTGTAGAAGTAAGAAAACTTGATGAATTCCAGCTATTTTCTTTAGAACTCCTCCTCCTTAAGCTCTAATACCACTTGTAGGATCGTGTCTTGACCCGAACGAGTCGTTCAAAGGAGTTTTCGTTAATTACAGGTGCGGAAAACAAGTAATCAACGTAGAAACAGCTTGCAAATCACTTTAAACATCTTTTTGTATTGAATAATGACAGTTTACATCCAAATCTCGATCCGGCAGCACTTCGGTACGAGTTACACGACTTTTTTTTAAATATTTCGCTTATGGGACTATTTATAGTTGCTGAGGTTCGCTTGTTTGTACATGTCAAACAAGCGAAACCTTTAGCTGACATCCAAGCAGAACTATACAATGACAGATAAGCGAAACCTTCCTATGTCACTATAAGCGAAACTATTTCCTAAAATACATACATACAATCTCCTGTTTTCTCGTAAAACGTGCCCTGATCTAACAATCTAAGACTAAGACTCGATACAAGACGAAGTCGACAGATGCATGCACCAACAAATAGTGTCCAGATGGATGTTAATTTCCATCTGTTTATCCATGACATTAGATTTTAACAATTTTGTGGCTTTATCATTTTCAAAACTTTCTTGTTTAATCATCTTGATTGATATTGCCAACGTGTCATATGTTTCTTTTATCTCACTGAGATAAAATTTTGCTTCATCAATAAAATTTTTCAATTCTTAAAATTTCTTTTCTTTTTCAAGACAATCCATGCATGGTTTTGAATAGTTTTTTCATGGAATTTCAAGAATCAAAACAACCTCCTCAGAAACCTTTTCTTCTTGATCAAATTTAATATATGTGTTACCAAAACCATCAGACTCTGACTCAGACTCGTTTCCTGATTTGATCTCCTCATATTCAGATTTCTCCTCAGACTCCATTTTGACCTTTTCGACAAACATGCTTTCAACTGACTCGGTTTCGACAGACTTTGATTCAACAGATTCTGTGTCTACCTCTTTCAGTTTTCCCATCAATGCTTTGTCAGCAATCTCTTTAAGTGTCTCTTCATTCATTTCTTTTGAGACGTCTATTATCTCTTTGACTGGTTCTTTTTCAACATCGTATCGTGCACAGAATCCAGTGGTTGGCTCATTGAAAAAACCTGCAAAAGATTCAAACATATTAGGAGGCATAATTGATTTAAATGAACTAGCAATAACCTCCTGTTCAGACTGGTAATAATAGACTTCTGCAGCAATTTCTTCAAGATCAGCTAAACTTTCTTCATATGTCACTTCACTGACTTCTTCTGTCTCAACTATGCATTCTGGTTCTTCCACAATTTCTGCCATCAATGCACTACCGGGGATATACTTGTCCCAGCTAAAACCTTCAGCAACCTTTTCATCATCTTGGTTGACTAGGAGAGCATTTTCTGGCTTATTCTCGATCTGAGGTCTTTGGGTGAAAGGTTGTTGATTTGTCTTATGGTAGATCGCTTGTTTGTAGTAATCATTTGAGAACGGGTTTTGATGACTGTTGACTTCTCGATTAGGACATTCCCGTTTGAAGTGACCCCTCTCTTTACATTTGAAACAAGTGACTTTCGATTTATCGAACCCAAGCTTTTGATCTGGTCCTGACAAACTGTTCCGACCAGTGATTTCCATAAAACGTTGAGCTCTTCTCACCAAGCTAGCCATTCCCCATTTGATGTCGATCAACTCCAGCTCCTCTGGATCGATCTGATCATAATCTTCCTTCGTCATAACGGGATTTCCAATCCTCCCTGCAACCAAGCTTTCATACGACTCAAGCACCGAAGCAAGAAGTGCTATGTGCTGCTTTGCTGAAGATTCAGTAAAGTCTTGAGCATTCTTTATGTTCACTGCAATGTTACATAGAATTCCTGGACCCTAACTTTGACTGTTTGATCTAGATGAACTTTGAGTGTAGGATTGATCAGGTGAATTTTGCACTTTTGGATTTGGCTCAAAACTTGCGAATGGTGAGTTGTTGTTGCTTGATGTGACAGATGATACTCCAGATGTTGAATCTGCACTACAGGCTGTCTGCACTTTTGGGCTTAGATTTGAAGTTGCTGGAGTACTTCCTTTGTAATACAAAGAGACATCTTGTTGAACATTGGAAGAATTCATCTTTCTAATCTTTGTTAACTCAAGTTCATGTGCTTCGATCTTCTCAATGAACGAGCTAAGGTTGAATCCAATATACTCTAAATTGTTCTTCAACACCAGCAGATAAGTATCCCATTCATCGTACGGCAATACATCCGCCAATTTATCGACCCATTCCTCATCAGTCTTGGTTATACCCAACCTCTTCATCTCAACAACTAGATGGCAGTATCTTTCAATCAATTGTTTTGTAGTTTCACCCTTTATACCGGTAAAGATGTCAAACTCTTTCTTCATCAAAGCAGTTTTGCTTTTGATCATAGACACGCTCCCAAGAAACTTTACTTTTAATGAATTCCAAACGGACTTTGAATTGTCCTCATGCTGCAACAACACCAAGATATCCTCTTTAATGGCCTGTTGTAGAATACTCATCATCTTCTTTTCTGCCTTGAAATCATCTTGTTCCATTGGAGTCAAACTACCAATTGCCTTCTCAATTCCAGAACCATTCTTTGGAGGAACATATTTTGATTCTATTTTCATCCAGCACTCGAAATGGTTTCCTTGAACCCATGTCTTAAACCTTCCAGACCAACCCGCATACTCGTCAATATTCATCAACTTAGGAGGTTTCTGCATCGTGTCGAGTTCATTCTCCATATTCACATTTTGCACGATACTAGTTGGGTTTTATGCTGTCGTCATTCCCCCACCGGCAAAGAAGTTATAAAACTCTTGATTGTCCATTTTACGAAAACAGTTTACCGAAAATTTTTCAAGTTTTGAAAACAGGTCTTTTCAAGCGAAATTAGTTTCCACACGAAATTAGACTTTCAAACGAAATTACGAACAAGATGAACTTTCAAATGAAATCAGATCTTCTCACACGAAATTAGATTTTCAAACGAATTACCACTTTTATGCGAAATCACCTTTCACACGAAATTAACTCTTTCAAACGAAATTACACCTTCAAACGAAATCAGGTGTCATTTCAAACGAAATTATTAATTTGGTGCGAAATTAGCCAAACAAAATTACAGTTCGAATGAAATTAGTAATTTCGTGTGAAATTACTTCAACTTTTCAAACGAAATCAGTAATTTCGTGTGAAATTACCTCAGATTTTTCAAACGAAATCAGGTGTTCGTTCAAACGAAATTAACTGTTTGGCCCATTTTTGTCACTTTTACTTTGAATTTTGATCTGATTCTTTCAAGGGTTTATTAAAACTATATTTTACACACAATATCAAAAGTTCAGTCCATTTTGTCCGTTAATTTGTCCAGAAATCCAAAAATGAGAATTCTAAGCACTGATTCAAGTGTATTGACTCGTCCTGAGCTCTGATACCACTTGTAGGATCGTTTTGACGATCAAATGAGTCAATCAAATACAATACACAACTGTTTGAGAGGCGGAATCAGACAAACAACCTAGAATCAGTGAAAGAAGGTGTAGAAAACAGAGTATATACTTAAACAAATCTTCTCATTGATTATAAACGTGAAATCACGGTGAAAATCTTACAGCACTTCGTTACACCCAACCTAATTCCGTACCAAATGAGAAACAAACATGCCCTATTTATAGGCATGTAATTCCGCATGGAATTACACATTCCATTTCAAACGAAATTACCATAGGTAATTTTGTGCGGAATTACACTATTACATTTCATGTGAAATTACAATAAACAACCCTAAACTTTACATATTTGACATGTTTGACCCCTATACATCATGACCTAGACTTTAGACGTAGGCTATAGACATTATGCACTAACATCTCATAGTTTAAGTATCAAGAATCAAGCTTCTAGAATAAAGAATCAAGTATCATAGTGTTAAGCATCAAGTATCAATAAGATTCACACCAAAATTGCCAAAGTATCGACATCACATGACCACAGGGACCAAGGGTGACAATAGTTTAAACTTCAGGGACTAATCTTGACAAGATCCTAAAATTTAGGGACGCTGGGCGTTACAGGTGGCGGCGGAGGTGGGTGACGGTGGTGTGTGGTAGCAACGGCGGTGGGTTGTGGTGTTGTTCTTGAATGGTGAAGAGGGAATGGAATGGAAAAAAAACAGGGGGTCGGATGGAATGATTTTGAGGGAATGGAATGCATTTTGGAATGGACGATTCCATTCCATCGACCAACCAAACACTCTTTTCTTCATTCAATCACAATGGTCAATTCCATTCCACCTCTCATTTCTGCATACCAAACACTACCTAACCATTTAAGGTAGCAAACACTATTAGTTTTAATTTTTTTTAAATCCCCTTTGTTCTTTTGTCACCCTTATTCATAGAAGATTTGTTATAGTTATGATACTAACATGTGACAGAATATTTCTAAAGTGAGTTAAACTTAGGCTAATAAATAGCATATATGTCTAGTTATTTTTAACTTTGTTAAATAATATCTATACAAAATTAGAATATTCATTCTAATGTGAGTTAAAACCATGCTAATAAATAGCACATATCTAGTCATGTTTTACTTTGTCAAATAATATCTATACAAAATCGAAATATTCTCATAGGTTATTAGAGTTTTATAATCTAACTAATAATACATTTTATAGTTTGTAGTATAATCAAATACAGATATGACACAACTATTCAATAATAGTAGTAGAACCAATAAATTTAACTCTTAAAATGATTACATAAGTTTATTTTCTTATTCTACTTCTTTGTAATTGTAGTGATCACTTGCACACTAAGACATTATCTACTTGTACATTTTAATCCACACGTCAATATTAACCAATACAAACATTGAAACATTGACAAAAATGAGCAAGTTGTCACGGTACCTTCGAATGTTTTTAAAACACCACAGTTTAAAAGATATTAAAAGAATACATAAAAGAATTATAGTGGAGGAGGAAAAGTGTAATTACTACCTAATTATCCATATTTTTTGTTAAAATTGAATGATTAAAGTGTAATAAAGAGAGGATTAAAATGTAATTAGTGGTGAGAGTTTGTTCGTTGGATGTCCTTAAAAAGATTAAGTGTCTGTTGAATGATATGAAGCTTGGGGAAGGGGAAGTCCGATGTCTAGGTTGGTTTGTTGTTCTGATCTCGTTCAAAACTAGCGAACACGCTGTCATGGTGAAGGATGAACTAGTGGGTAGAACAGACTTGTTTAGTTCGGTGGACTTTGGGAAGGGAAGGTGTCATCCTATGAACGCATTGTGTGGCTTAAAGTGTTAGGGATTCCTATGTGTGTTCTAGATGATCATACTCTTGACAATATCGGAGGTTTCTTTGGTTCGGTTGTTAGAAAACCTTTGGTGGAGAGGATAGAGATCGATTCCACTTTCCAGTATATCGGTGTTCTCATTGGTCATGGTGCACGTATTCAGGAAGTGTTATTTCTGAAGTGGCGTGGGAAAAATTTTAAAGTTTGGATTGAGGAAGATGATAAGGATTGGATTTCGGATTTTATTGATGAAGTCAGTGATGTTGACAGTGATATGGAAGAAGATGATCGGAAAGAAGTTCCGGAGGCTGAGCCGGAGTCAACGCCGGTGAATGCTACTAATAAGGAAAGGGAATGTTTTATGGAAACTATTAATGATAATATTATTATTCCAAAAACTGTGGAAGTAATTGAGGCTGATACTTCGGGTGTACTGTTGGATGGTTTAAACAAAGGGGTCAAGGAAGGTTTTAATGATAGTCAAGGGGCCCCAGCTAAACTTTTGAAAAGGAAAAAGTCAAAAAAGAAAAACTTGGATGTGGGCTGTACTTCAGGAGGTAACTACTCAAGCAGTAATGACAGGCCCGCTAAGGAGCCCAAGACAGGTAGCCTTTCAGAGAGATGACCCCTTCAATTTAGACCCAATCATACTGGGCCTGGATCAGAATGTTGTTAAAACAAGAGGAATGGACCCAATCTAGGTGTCAAATTCTTTTCAGAATCTAGTCGATGAGCACGATGATTCAAGTGAAGAGTCTGAGCAGGAGATTGCAATGAAGGACGAAGAACTGGGAGCTTCTCTGGCTGATAAAAGACTTGATAGTGAAAAGGAAAAAGAAGCGACCATGGACTTCGGAAATAGGCTTGGAGTCGAATTAAAGGGGTTCGAAAAATTAGTCTCTGGTATCATTGAAGGAGAAGGTTTTCAATCAGGTATGCGATGAATTTTCTGACGTTGAATATTAGAGGGGTAGGGGCGGTTGGGAAAGCCTCTCGGGTTAAAGGTTTGGTTTCGAAGTTTAAAGTTGATTTTTTAGGGCTTCAAGAATCAATGTTAGTTGATTCAGAGAAGTTTGATTATTCTTTGGTTTGGGGGAACGGGAGTCTGGATGTTGATTTTGTTGGGGCTAGGGGAGATCAGGAGGTCTAATTAGTATTTGGAATCCAAGGAAGTTTAAAAAATTTAATTCAGTGTCAGATCAGAACTTCTTATTAACATCCGGGAATTTGGTCGAAGACGGGTCTGTGATTCACGTGGTTAATGTGTATGCTCCGCAGAAAGTGGGGGAAAAACGTGCCCTGTGGGAACGTCTTTTGGCGTTGATGCAGGGTATGATGGGGATGTGGATTTTCTTAGGAGATTTTAACTCGGTTAGATGGGATAGTGAGAGGAAAAATTCGAAGTTCAATAACAGGGCGGCGCGGGATTTTAACAATTTTATTTATGATGCGAGTTTACAAGAATTTACTATGCAGGGCGGTAGATTCACTTTTTTGACAGGTATTGGAAAGGCCGTGAAGATGAGTAAAATTGATCGTATGCTGGTGTGTCAAGATTTTTTTAATAGGTGGCATGGGGCTTGTCTTAGGGCTCTCCCAAGGGAGTTGTCCGATCATTGTCCTTTACTGTTGACTATTACTGATTCTAATTATGGTGCTAAACCGTTCAAGTGGTTTAACTCCTGGTTAGATAGGGAGGGTTGTGAGGAAGTGGTTCGTGAAGCTTTAAGGAGCATTATTGTTACTGGGCCAACAGATGTGACTATCTTTAGAAAGCTCACGGTGGTTAAATTGGCATTAAAAAATTGATGGAAAAAGATATATAGGAAGGAAGACGAGGATATGAAGATGCTTAAAAATGACGTTAGGCGTCTAGAGTTGATCATGGAGTACCGAGACCTTGAGGAGGATGAAGTTTGGGTGTGGGAGGAAAGTAAGAAAGAGTTGGACAGATTGGTACTTTTAAAGAATAAAGATTTGAAACAGAAGTCACGGGTCAACTAGGCGTCCCTGGGTGATGAAAATTCTGCTTATTTTCATCGGTGTATTAATGGGAGGAAAGCGGCGAATGTCATTTCGGGGGTTATGGTGAACGGGGAGTGGATTTCTAAACCTCCGTTAGTGAAAAGAGAAGTTCTCCGTTTCTTTAGAGATTTGTTCCGAGAGACTAACTCTAGTAGACTGGTTTTATTTTGTGACAATTTGAAATAGGTGCCATTGGAGAAGAAAGAAGACTTGATTGCTCCTTTTTGCAAGGAAGAAATCAAGGAAGCGGTGTTCGATTGCGGGTCTGATAAGGCGCCCGGTCCAGACGGATTTAATTTTCAGTTCATTAAACATTTCTGGGCGGTGTTGGAGGAAGATTTCTTGAGACTTTTTGAAGATTTTTATGACATGGGTATTATAAGCAAGGAGTGTAGTTTGTCTTTTATTACGCTTATTGCAAAAAATAAATCTCCATTGGGGTTAAAAGATTACCGCCCTATCAATCTAGTGGGAGTTATTAATAAAGTTATCTCAAAAGTGGTGGCCGCTAGAATCAAAAAAGTGATGGGGGATGTCATTTCGGATTCGCAATCAGCTTTTCTCAAGGAGATGTTCATTTTGGATGGGCCTCTAGTTCTTAATGAGCTCATTGGGTGGATAAAGAAATATGGAAAACAGGCGTTCTTATTGAAGATTGATTTTGAAAAGGCATATGACAACGTGAACTGGGATTTTGTATTGTCCATTCTGGAGCAGATGGGTTTTCCGCCTAGATGGTGTCTTTGGATCAGAGGTATTGTAAGTTCTGCCAGGTCAGCGGTTCTGGTTAACGGGTCGCCTACGTTTGAGTTCAATTGTCAAAAAGGGCTCAGATGAGGCGATCCTTTATCCCTTTTTTTATTTTTGATTGTGATGGAGGCTTTGGCTAACATGATTTCAATGGCTGGTCGTTTGGGAGATATAGAAGGGATCAAGGTGTCTGGGGAGGGGCCGATTATCTCACACATGTTGTATGTCGATGATGCCTTACTACTTGGTACTTAGTCTTCTAACAATATTATTATGACTAATCGGCTTTTACGTATTTTCCATATGTGTTCGGACATGAAGATTAATGTGCATAAATCTCATTTATTTGGGTTGGGTGTTTCCCCTTTGGAGGTGGCCGGTATGGCAGAGGTTTTAGGATGTAAAGTAGGAGATTTCCCATTTAAATATCTTGGTGTTAAAATTGGTGCGAACATGAATCGGTCGGCTCATTGGGATTCTGTTTTGGAGACCATGCGAAATAGGCTTCAATTGTGGAAGGCTAAGGTGTTATCCATTGGTGGGCGCTTAACGTTGATTAAATCGGTTCTGGCTAGTCTCCCGGTTTATTACCTTTCGTTGTTTAAAGCCCCAAATGTGGTGATTGAAGAGATTGAGAAGATGATGAGAAAATTTTTATGGGTAGGGGGTAAAGAAGGTAAAGGTATTCACTGGGTCGCATGGGAGATAGTTACGAGACCAAAGAAGTTTGGGGGTTGGGTATATCAAAATTGTCCGATGTTAACTTGGCGCTTTTGGTGAAATGGGCATGGAGGTTTAAAACTAATCATGAAGGTCTATGGAGAAAGGTGATTATGAGTATTCATGGGGGCCGTAATAAATGGGATTTTTTACCAATTAAAAATGCTTTGCTGGGAACTTGGAAGGCTATAGTGAATCTCTTGGGAAAGGTCCGTATAAATGGGTTGAATATTAACAGTTATATTACCTATCAGCTCGGGAATGGTGATAAAATAAGGTGCTGTTTGTTTTTTCAGAGGTAAAACGTCTGCAGTCTGCGGACCACATCTGCAGACATCTGCAGCTGAAGAGGTGGACCAAACCTCTGCAGTCTGCAAGAAGAAGACTGTTTGTCTTTTAACTTAACAAAGCAAAGATCTGCTGAAAATTCCAAACAATTCTCACAGTTTAACATGATCAATTTCCGAACAATTATCACAGTTTAACAAACTTATGAACCTAAATTATAGGGCTGATGATCAATCTAGATTATAGAACACAACAGAAAATTCACTTGACAATTATATAATTCATGACCCAAAATTTATCAAAAAGCTTGGAAAAATCAAACCATTTCATCATAAATAAAATAACAGCCACTAATCTTCACTAGATTTTCATAACCATATTCATCCATCTTTAAAATATCCCAAACCCATTAATCAGCAGAGCCTCCAAATCAAAAATCCCCAAAAAGATAAAACCTTTTTCAAATTTCACTACCCAGAAGCCAATTTGAGCAACTAATCACCATCCCATTCCTAAAAGATTAAAAATTTAAAATCTTTAACACCCATCAGTCAACTAAACTACACAATTCAAAACAGTAATAAAAAAAATCCCTCAACCAAAAAAAAAACAGAAACAATACAAGCAAAATGACAATCAAAACCTTCAAGAACACAAACAATCCAACAATGAAACAAAAAAAATAAGACAAACAAAATGCAAACCTGTGTACTGAACTGTCGAGAGTCGATTGAGAGTGGAGAAGAAGCCTGTAGGGGTCGACGGTGGCAGAGAAGAAGGATGTGGGGTCGACGGTGGTAGAGAAGCGACGCTGGCGGAGAAGAAGGATGTGGGGGTCGGCGATCGATGGAGGTGAGGGCTTCGACGGAGATCGATGGAGATGAGTTTTCGACGGCGATGGAGGTGGAGATCGATGGAGGTGTCGGCTGGATGGAGGTGTCCGCTGAATGGAGGTGAGGGTTCAACGGAGGTGGAGATCGATACGTGTCGGCTAGATACCAGGGTTATGAGGGTTATGAGACTTATCTTGAAAGAGCAGAGAGGAAGAAGAGGGTAGAAGACCCTTGAAGACACTAGTCCACATCTGTTTGAGGAAGAGGTCTTGAAGACCTTTTTTAATGAAAGCACTTCAAGAAAACAAACGCACTGCAGACTCAAACGTCTGCGCGTGGTCTGCATGGGGCAGACATAAGAGGTTCTGAAGTGCTTTTGATAAAAAAAACAAACACCTAAGCTTTTGGAAGGATGTTTGGTATGGGGATCAACCTTTAAACACTAGATGGCCAGTTCTGTTTGCTATGGACAAAGACATAAACGGTTCTGTTAGCAGTCGTATCAAGTTCGATGGCAATCAAAATCAGGTGGTGGAAAGCTGGGAATTGGGTGCTCACTCGGTGGAAGGAATATCGGAAGTTCAAGATGTTATGTTTATGTTGACCAAGGTACAGCTCAAGACCTCTAAAGATCGTTGGACATGGGATAAGAATCCGAATTGGGAGTTTTCCGTTGCTGCTGTCAAAGATTCGATTTCTCAGAATTTATATGGCCAGCAACGTTGTAACTTGTGGTGGGTCAAATAAGTCCCTGTGACATTTGTGCTTGTAATCATTGTAAACAATTCCGTTATCAATGAAATAAAGTTATTTGATCCCAATGTTTGTTTATTTATGTTTGATGATTTTCATGTTTTGATTTTTATTCGATTTTAAACTCTATATCGCTTTCTGGAGAATTATACGCAAACTGGTGCGTAAACGTAATTAGTTTAACGCGACAAATACTCCGGAACATTATTTATTTCTTAACATACCTTAAATAACCTTTACATAACTTAGAAATAAGTTTCGAAGGCTTTGGTATGGCAAAATCAAGTTTATTCGCTTACAGGGACTAAAATTGACAAACTCCGAAAGTATGCCAATTTGAACTGTAACAAACATTCTGGAACATAGCCATAAGTTAAACACACCCTAAATATCCTTTACATAGCTTAGAAATAGGCTTTGATGGGTTCGGTGTGCTAAAATAAACTTTATGCTCATTCAGGGACTAAAAGCATCAAAAAGTGCATAAGTTTGCATTTTCGCGCATAACTTACGTTCTGAATACATCCGGACATCCAAAAATTTATGTAATCATTAAAATATTATGTTTTAGTGATTGGCTTGCAAAAATCCATTCGTCGCGCAATTTGGACCGTTTTTGCGTCCGTTACGACTTCCGTCGTAATTAATCGAACAACGCAATCGTACGGCCAAACGAACCAACATCCGGCATATTTTTTAGCACATTTTAAGTTCCCTATACTTTAACTTCATATTTGAGCCCTAAAATGAGGTTAACGGAGCTTAAACGTGTCAAAACGCATTAAAAATCAAGTTTGGAGACACAGGGGCCTGTTCTACCATTTTACCAAACTTTCTGCCAGCAAGCATGGTCCTTACGGACCGTAAGGGACCCCATACGGTCCGTAAAGCTTGCCCAGATCAGCAGAAAGTTGGTTACAGCTATTTCCAGCTTGATCCCACCCTTGCACATGGTTATGGGGCATTTATAGGGGCTCCCCTGGTTTTGTAAATCTATGGGCTTGAGGTGTAAGGCTAGGATTGAATCTCGGATTACGAGGAACGATCTTAACGGCTCTACCAAGTCTATAAATACCCTCCCATGCCTTGCACTTTTCCCTCACATTTGAATCTGATTCTACACTCTCTAAGTGGAAGTATATGCTTCCTACCTGAGAGTGAATCGGGTTCGAATCTTGCAGGGACCTTCTGTAAGTATTCTTTCGCGTTTTTCTTTCGTTTTAGCGTTAAAGTCAAACTGTGTTTGACTTTCTGCATTGACCAATTTATGGTCAACGCAAAGTTCGTTTGAACTTCCTAACGTGAGCGTAATCACGATGGTTATAGTCCCTAGTAACTATACCTACTTATTACCACGTTATCTAGGCTCAGTGACGAGTCGTAGTTTCGGCCAGAATACGTTTTCTCGCGTATTTTGTAACCAAACTACTCTAGGGTATTAAAACCGTTTGTTTTAATACCAAACCTGTTTTATAACTTTACTAAACATGTTCTAGCATGTTTAGCTCGTCGTTTTTAGATTTGTGCTTGTTTAGGGTCGTAAAGGTAAGCGATCTAATCAATCGCTTATGCTTACGAACCCGACCCATTTGGTCGATCATTAGGATCCGACCAAACACATTTGGTGACCATAGTGTATAGGGAATAACCTTCCGAGGTTATACCTTATGGTCACGTCGTTTAAGTAGTTGTATGATAGGTAATGTATGTGCCTTAGGTAAAATACCAAAATACCCTTTTTACACTAAAATTCATTGTAAACCTATGCAACATAATTTTTGGTATCTAAACTGATTTAGCAACAATATTAAGCATGTTAAGGCATATCTTGCTTGTCATAGGACTAGTTAGGCATTCCGAACGCGTTTTACGCGAACGACGCGTTAAAAGTAGCATAAGCTACCTAAACGGGTCGTAACGGGTCAAAAGCACTTAGGATAGGCTTCGTTTTAAGTATGTAGGCTTTGTTAAACCATATTACATAAGTTCCCACACTTATTTGGTTTACAAACCCTCGTACTACCCGATCCTCCGATAGGTCCGTTTATTAATGTAGATACCTATATTAAGTGCCGTTTGAATCCGTGATCTTCTAGCTTGCTTGGTGGATATCTAAAGTCTATTAAGCAATCTCAAGTGAGTACATAGTCCCCTTTTTTACTGTTTTTCAAACATTTTGGGGTGAAACACATGTGCCTACTTGTTACTTTCGTGCTTTCCATGTTTTATATCATATACTTGCTATGTTCATTAGTACACTATTAGTATATGATTTCATTGTGTTTTGCTATATATGCTTACTTAGCATGCTAGCACATTGATTTACATTATATTACTTTGCTATATATGTTTACATGGCATATTAGCACATTGTTTTACATGACTTTTTCTGCTTTGTATGTTAACTTAGCATACTTAGTATATTGTTTTCATATAACATGTTTACATTTGGTATAACATTTGGTTTGAACATACGGGACTTATATACATGGACATTATACATTGGTGGTTTGTTTAAGTGACTTAAGTAACGATATGTGTAGTATGATACAAGCATGGTGGATACGCCGCTGATACTTCCTATATATAAGTGCTTGTATTATATTACATATCATAGCGTTATTTAAATCATTTCAATTTGGACTTATACATTTTACACAAATAACATACTTTTCACAAGACTTTGTTTTACAAAACATTTTATTTTATACAACCTATTTTACTTGGTTATTCATTTAACCATACTTTATATTTTATTTATACATATCATTTTATCGCTTTTCAAATGATTTACAAAACAAAACATTTTACAAGGTTTATGACTGACTTTTGTTAAACAACTTTTTCTAAACTTATAAGTCATGAATCCTATTTTCACAAAAACCTATGTTACTCACAGGCATTTTTATGCTGACGTACCTATTTTCACATGTGTTTCAGGAGCTGTTGCTTAGGGTGATGATCGTGACACTAGGGCGGACCTGTGCCTTAGAGACTTAAAATAAAGATAGACTTAGTTTAACTATGTGATGTACTCTTGTTTCTTTTGATTTAAGACAATGAAACTCGTTTGTTTGATGAATAAAATATAACTTTGTATACCATGGTTGTGAAACAATAATTCTGTTACAACACTCCCCGACGTTTCCGCCACGATTTGATGTTTTACGTGGTCGGGGTGTGACAATCCCCATTAAGGTAAATGTTTTGGCATGGAGAATTGATAAAGGCAGACTTCCTACGCGGCTGGAATTAGTTAAAAGGAATGTTGGTTTGCCTAATACGAACTGTCCGATGTGTAACGTTGTCGATGAGGCTGTTTCTCATGTTCTCTTTGACTGTGGGTTCGCGTCTGGAGTATGGAGACAGGTCTGGAACTGGTGCCATTTGGATCCAGCTAGCTTCGGCTCTATTGAAGATGTTCTGCAATGTACGGCTATTGTTGCTGCAAACGGTAAGAAAATAGTCCGAGGGATCCTTGTGGTAACGTGCTGGGCGATATGGAAAGAACGTAATAAGGTTGTTTTCCACAATGCTGATCCGAAGGTGGTGGAAGTGGTGTCTTTGGTTAAATCGATGTCCTTTATTTGGTTAAAATATAGATCCAATTGTAGTAGGATTGATTGGCACGACTGGGTCAAATACCCATTGTATTTGTTGTAAATGGTGGTTTTGAGTGGTCCTTCTGTTGAGGGCCTCTCTGTGTTTTGAATGAAATTTTTGTTTCAAAAAAAAATGTAATTAGTGTTTAAAATACTAATGTACCCTCATTTTAGAGTTGTACCTTATGCATTAAGAAGAAAAAAAATTCTTTTTTTTTTTGGGTATTTTAAATTGTCCCCCCTTCATTCATTATAATATAGTACAGATGATAATAGTGATATCAACATATAGAGTGTAAACTGGACAAACGTGAAAAAGGTACTATTGCTTTAATCACTTGTACACTAATGTATCATCTACTTGTACATTTTAATCCGCACAACGATATTGACCAAGACAACTATCGAAACGTTGACAAAAATGAGTAGGTTATCATGGTACCTTTGGATTTTTTTAAAACATTAAAGTTTATAAGTTATGACACGAATATGTAAAAGAATTATAAGTTTGTTCTGGAGGGGGAAAAGTGTAACTAATTATTCATAATTTTGGTAAAACAAAGGGATTTAAGTGTAATAAGATGGGGACTAAAATATACTTAGTGTTTAAACTACCAATTTACCCTCATTTTAGGGATGTATTTATAAATGAAAGCGGGGGGAGATGTTTTTATTTTTTGGATATCTTAAAATGTCACTCACTCATGTATTGTAATATAGTATAGATACCTAGTTACCGCAAGTAGGGTGTAATCCAGGTTAATATTAGATAGCTTTTTTTGAATTAAGTTTGAATTTAAAATTGGAATTTTTTTTGGCTTAATTCAGTTTGCTCACTACTTATTATATATTTTTATAATATAATTCACTATTCAAAATTCCGTTTTTATTGGTCAAGTCTTGTTTATGTGATTTCCTTTTTTTTTCTCTCTCTCCAAGTTTAGTTTTTTAATTAATTTAAATTTGAATTGTTTGAATTAATGCAAATTGCTTGGAATCGGTTTTTTTAGCATCTTGTTCGAATTCACAATAACAAGATATTAAAAAAAACCGATTCAAAGCAATTTCCATTAATTCAAACAATTTAAATTAATTCGAAAAACTAAATTTGGAGTGAAAGAAGAAAAAAGGAAATCACATAATAAAAACGGAATTTTGAATAGTGAATTATAAAAATATATAATAAGCAGTGAGCAAACTGAATTAAGCCAAAAAAATTCCAATTTTAGATTCAAACTTAATTTCCATTCTTCAGGTCACCTATTTCAATTCTTCAAGTCACTAATTGGGAAGGTTATTATTTAATTAATGAACCACTATATTATTTATCACCTGCAATAACGGAAAAGTCAAATAATTAATAATAAATAATTTAAAAATTAAATAAGAAAGAGAAGAGAAAGTAGCCGTTTAATTCTTCGCATACGTTATCACTTTATTCAATCAGACCGTTGTGGTTTCACAATACTTGAACTCACCCTCTCACCAACACCTGTTTCAAACACACCCACCCCCACAAAAACACACAGTAACAATGGTGGCCAGAACCCCACCAAAGCTAAGGAAGAAGATGTTGGCCCCACTCGACCCAAATCAACTCAGGGAAACCCTCAACAAGGTACCGAGTTGACCCGGTTCAAAACCTCTGATGTTTCATTGTTTTTCGGGTTTTTTTATTGATTTTGTTCTGTGTTGTTGAAGGTGGAGAAATGTTTGAACCGGTTGCAAGAGCTCGAGTATGTTACGGGTGGGACGAAGGTGAAATCCGGTGCGAATGTTAGTCCGAGGGGTAACAGAGGGTACTTGAGAACTATCAGGTGAGTTGTTAATGACAAATTGATGAAATGGGTTAGGGATGAACATTTGGTACTGTGTACTGGTGCCGTACCCGTACCTATACCGAATTTTTTCGGTACTGGTACCCACTTTTTGGCATTTTTGATATCGGTACCAGTTCGATACGATACGGACCGGTAACAACCGAATTTTACTTTCAAATACCGGTATTTCAAATATAAGGAATTCCGGTACCCATATTTTCGGTATCGGTATCATGCTCATCCCCAAAATGGGTGTTTGACTTTAAGGTTTGAATATGATTTTGTTTTTTATTTTGGATTCAGAAATGGAAATGGTCAGAAAACCTCACCTGGAAAGTTACCCACACAAATTGGTAAGTTTGTTTTAGAGGTGTGCATGCGTAGGTTTTGGATTTAGGGGTGCGAATGGGTCGGTTTTCAAGAAAAAAAAACCTGAACCATAAGTTTCGGTTCAGTTTTTGGAACAAAATGTAGCCTAAACTGAACCGTAGTTTTTGATTTTCAGAAAGCAAAAACTGAACCATTTTTTGTAATTTTCGGTTTCAGTTTAGTTAATCGGTTTTAGAACAAAAACCGAACCATTATCGATGTTGATTGTTGGTTTTTTTTTTACGGTATGATTTTAATTTTTGAGTTTTGGTGATCATTTTAATGAAGGGGAATGGAAGAGAATGTCATTGCCGGCGATGATATTAGGCGAAACAATGGGCGAAATACTCCAAGCAAGCCGATTCGCAAAAGAAATCGTGGCGACCGCCAACACAGCCGACCCGAAAACTCCTGTGACGGATTCGCGGCGGAAGTCGAGGATAAACCCGGAAACCACTGAGCTTAGAGCGCGTCGAAAGAGGGAAAAACAGATCATCCGAGCCGAACCGCACTCCCCATTACTTCAAAGAACCAAATCGCGCATTAACTTCAAAGTTTCGGGCTCGCCCCCGAAACCAGAGCCCGAAAAAGAAAACCGCATGTTTTCAGCTAATCGGGTGTCCCCGAAGAACCGACCATGGGCCCGAAAAACCGTGATCTTCCCGAACCCAATGTTCAACTCGTCGTCAAATGCACATAACCAAAAGTTTTGTAGAACAAATTCACCCGTGATTCCTAGAAACCCGCCGATAACCCCGCATAAGTTCTTGATCAAGACACCGCCTGCAGCTGCACGAAAAGCGGCCCCATCCTCCTCCTCGGCCTCGGTTGTAAAGTTTCAAGTCAAGATAAGGAGTCCACCGGTTTCCCTATCTCCAACCCGACCCACCAAGAAGGCGGTGGGGGGATCACCGCCGAAGAAAGTATCAACGGCCGCCAAGCTCAGGCGGTCGTTTTCGCCATCGCGATTGGCGAGTAGATTGGTTTCGCCGTTGAAGAGTAGAAAATCATCAGTGCCAAAGAGTGTGGATGGTGGGATGATGATGATGAATATGAATATGAACATGATGAGTGGATTAAAACAAAGACCTGTATCAACACCTCGGAGGATTTAAGGTTTTTCAATTCGGAGGAGTTAAGGTTTCATTCTTTCAAATGATATTTTCCTAATGTCATTAATGTCATATGTGATGTTCTTCAAGGTACCTAACATTTGTGTATCATAAAACAGGAATGACACAGTTGAGGTGTTCATTTACTACATGTTATTAATTTTTGTTTATATAGTTCAAAACATTTGTACATTTATTAAAATAAAGTGTCATACATAACTCATCACTAGAGTCTATTTTTTCTCTACACGTTAGATAATGTTTTATCTTTTCACTTTTTACTAAAACAGGTAGTAGTCACCTTACACAGTTAACCACAACTTTTCTGTAATACGGTAAAAAGATCACTTCTCATTTTTAGAAGAATAGCAGTGTTGTGTTAACCACTAACTTTTCTCTAATACGGTAAAGATCACTTCTCACGTTTAGAAGAATTAATCACTCAATAATACGTGTAGAGTTTTTTTTTTTTTTTTTTTTTTTTTGGAGTTATGTAAAAGGCGGCGATGATATGGTCTAACCATGCATAGATATGGTGAAGGGAAAAAACATAAATGTTTGTTAGCGCGCAAAAGGGCGGCGATGATATAGTCTAACCATGCATCGACCTTGCTTGTCGGTAACTCTGTTTTGAATTTCCCCTACATTTTGTTATCCGTTTTAATAATTCAAATTGCTAAGGATACAAAGAACTAGAGTAATTATGTCAAAATCAAAGTAATTATTTTTACTCTGTAACTAATATTTAATAGTATATGATCTCACCTCTTTATCTCAAAACTAAAATACTGAAAGAAAGTTCCCCAACAGGATATTATTGCACTTTCATGACATGATTTACTAAACAGGATATCTATTTATTTTATACATTTATTATCTAAAAAATTTTATATAAAAACAAACGTATACCTTTGTAGACACAAGATTTGGGAGTCGATTTTGAGACCTCGTCAGGAGACTTAACGGATGAGTTTTAATTTGTTCCTATAATTTTGTTTTCTCGTCAGGCTCAGACTTAACGGATGAGTTTTAACGTTGCTTAGCAATTGAGATAAAATTTAGTAAAGACGTGATCTCATATATGCAAGTTAGTTAACCTTGTTACAGTGATTTAATTTTTTTTTAATAATAACAGTTCCGTAATATTAATCCACTATTGTTATTTCAACTGTTAAAAGAGTTCAGAAATTATAGTATAACTTGATTATATAAACTACTACCATTTATTTAAAATTAAAAAAAAAAAAAAAAAACATTTTTAAACTATACTTTCATTCCCTTTTTGCCACATTTGAAAAGGGGCAAAAATGACAAATGGATGAAACTTCAAGTGTGTTGTCTTGTAGGGAATGTGAAGATGAAGAGACAAGTTAAAAGGGTCAGTAAATCTGCATCTATATTCATTTAATGGAATTACTAAAATAACCGTGGTTCATGACCAAAATTCTCCATCTAAATCTGCATCACACTCGCGAACTCCCTTCACCCAGATTCAAACCCGCACATCCCGACAGCACCTCCTGCATTACATACCAAATTTAAACATGAAACCGCAGCCAAAGAAGCAAAACTTAAGCTCAGATTTACATATACATGCTATGACAACAAGATGATTACAATTAATTCAGCTTTTTGCCTACTGGATCGAAGAAAAGTCCACGTTTGACCTTTCAGTGTCAAATGAGTTTTTTTTTTATTTATAAATTATAACTCTGAGAACCCGTTACCAAAAAAATTCATGGGACCCGCCAAAATTAACCAACGAGAACAGATAAATTGGGCAGGCGCCCTTACATAACACCTTGACAAAAGGAATACTATATTCAGGTAGTGATCATATAACTTTCCTTTCAAAGAAGCTCAGTCTCATGTGAACTTATGAACAATGTTCATGGCTCAGGCTTGCGCTAGCAGGTTGTTGTTGACTCCGGTTTTCCAGATTCAAAAAAGGAAACAGCGACATTTTCTTTTTATGGGATGTTTTTAAGAATAAATTACTTATTTGGGCACACTATCATTACAAATATAAAGATGTTGTCCGATTGGGTCTATGTTTCTATCGGTTTAAGACACTTACAAAAAGTCAAAACTGTTTCGCTTACAACTGTTTAATTGACACAAAGAACATACCTGGTATTGTATTGAGCAATCGCCACACTCAGTCTTCTGTTTTTCGTAAAGTTTAGCTTGATCCAATGCGGTTTGACCCAATAACTGCTCATGCACAACCTAAAACACATGCATTTTTAATACTCGGATAAAAGGGGAAAACTAGATTGTGTTGAGCAAAACAATGGTTTGTGCCCAAAAAAAAACTGTCAGATGAAAAGACGTTACTTGTAGCAACTTCTCAACCGAGGTTTGATGCAAGAATTGACTAGCTCTGTCTTTTTCTTGGTTCAAACAGTTTTGGGCCTACAAAAGATAACCAAGAATATTTTGTTAACAGATCGATACGATGCACAAATGACACTGAAAATCTACTCGAGTGGATTTCCTGAATAAAAAAAGAAAAAAACCTTCATAAAAATATCAATAGGTGGGTAGTACAGAAGCCACTGTGGAAATAACCGATTGTAGTAATTTGCACTACTTGCTAGTATTGCTGTCTCAAAGTTGTCATAATAATGCATTTTCCCACTACCAATTTCAATAAACAAAGTTGAAACGTTCTTTAGCAAATCCCGGCAATCAGAGTTATCCTCACGGTCCTGATTGATCTGTATGCATACATATCAGCCAAATTATATCTCAACGGGTTGTGTTTTATCTCTAATAGGTCAAATTACGAAAATGTGGCTAAATTGGAAACTGGTCTAATGGGTTGGATGGGTCAAACAGGTTAATAGTTTAATTATATATAAAAGAGTAAATGCCATTTTTGTCCCTGAGGTTTGGCCAGTTTTGCGACTTTCGTTCAAAGGTTTGTTTTCCGCATCTTGCAATTTTCATCCGGCTCGTTAAATCCATCCTTTTTTCTCCATTAATTCAGGGGGTATTTTCGTCTTTTTGTTAACTTAAAGGGCAATTCAGTCTTTTTCACTTTATGTAACAAGACCAAATACCCCTGAAAAAGACTGAATTGCCCTTTAAGTTAACAAAAAATATGAAAATACCCCTAACTTTTTTTAGAACCACAAATTATCTACATCGACTCGTCACACTTCCCTATTGGAAGCTCGGTCCGACTAAGGCCAGACAGTCATTCATTACAACAGGGCCCACGCTGGCACAGAGAGTGACACGATGTTCAACTGGAGAAAACCCCACAAGACCACCAAGCCAGTTGAGTGCCCCCACCCAAAGTGTAGTGGGTGGGACTCGAACCCGGGCTCCTGGGGAAAAACCAGGATGCCTCAACCATGTTACCATAGCATCATTGGCGAAAATACCCCTAACTTAACGGAGAAAAATGGATCGAGTTAACACGCCGAATAAAAATTGCATGATTTCAAACCTTTTGGATCCAAATGCGAATAACAAATCTTTGGACGAAAGTCACAAAACTGGTCAAACCTAAGGAACAAAAATGGCATATTATTCTATACAAATGGATTGTGTGTGTTATAGTAAAGAACGAGCCGTTTAACTCAACCCGTTCAATCCACCATCTTGCCACCTTTAGTATTTGTCATGGTTTTAAGAACGTACTAGTGATATTGCTGCTTCCAAAATCTTGGGATACAATTCACTAAACACCTGACACAATTCAATGAAGGGGAATTTATTATAAACAGAAACGTAGAATTGTGTGGTGAAAAAAGCACAAAGAAGCATATTTACCAGGTCCCGGAAACAACAAATCGAGAGTTCGTTAAGAGAAGCAGTATTCCTATCCTCGGTAAAATGTCGATCAAGGTACAGGAAGAAACCTCCAAGAAATTTTGACATGACCTTGTATTTTGTCCACATGTTCCAAACTTCATATAGAAGAGTTATTTGTGATTTATCCTTTAGAGCTGGCATGACCTGACTTCATCGTGTTTGAGAAATATGTATGCTTGTTAAAAAGCGTATTATATGAAATAAATACTCCATGACAAGTTTCAAGTGTCATTAAATATAATGGTATAGACTCTTAAAAATATTAACTCGTAACAAAGAGACAGACCAGCTATACAATATGTATAATCGTGTATGTCTCACCCTTGAAGTAATGCTCTCTTCCAAAGCTTTCTTGAATATTTCATAGAGCTCTGCACAATACTCATAAGGAGGTTGCTGAACACACATATGATACACACAACTATCAAGAGTAAAGGATATACATACAACTGAAATTGCTGATGGTTTACTCGCACTAAGAGCATTCACATTCAATCCCTTATCCTCATTCCTATAATTACACTAAAAATCAATACTTTTTCAATTAAATAATACTTTTTATACATTTATTTTTTATGCATTTATCATTACCTTTTCTCTCTCCTCCACTCACAACCACTTTAAAAAAAATATTAAAAAATTAATAAGGGTTAACAGTGTCCTCCCAAATATATAGATGAACAGTAACATTTAATCTCTCCTCAACTCACAACCATTTCGTATAATATAAGGACTCCATTCACATATATATATATATATATAAGGGATTGAATGTGAATGCTCTAAAGTTTATCACCAAAAAAAGACGAAAATGGATAACCATCCAAGACGAAAACTGGTAAGAAATAATGTTTTCTAATCTATACTTTTAACCTGAAGTAACCTTTCAACTCACTTCTAAATACACTTATCACTGGAACAATAAAATTACTCTTCTAAAATTCTAACTGCATCAAAATAACATAGCATTAAGATTATAGTTCTATATAATCTAAAACCAGATTATGTTTGACACATGCTAGTCAAAGGCGCACAAAGCGCATGAATCAAGACGCTCAGTATCCGGTCAAAATCTGCAAATTCTGGCCAAATTCAGGTCTGAATAGCGAAAGCCGGTCTGAATCATCCCATTATGACCTATATTCAGACTAAAACTAGCCCTAAACTAGCCTAAACCCCCTAAAAATGGTTTGTTTATACTATGTGTCTTGCTTAAAAAAACTCGCTTGGGTGCGCCTAGCGCCTTCAACTACCTAGGCTGTGTACATATTTAAACCAATCATTTAGGCTTTTGCCTAATCTTCGGTTATCAAGTTTGGGTCAGAATGCAACAAGCATGACAGCAAAGAAGAACAGCATGTCATAAACTACTTCTCACCAGAACATATAGCTATATAACGAAAAAAACGATATCAAAGCGCTAAGCTTAACAAACAACAGAACAATCATTCGATATCAGAAGGATACTCGTAGAGTTTCATGTATTCCTCACAAGTGAACAACGAGCCGGTAGGGTATCCATCCAGTATCAACATAGCTTTTGAAATACCTTCTTGCAGTATACTCATTCCTTCTTCCAGCGTCAACTTTCTCTTCATCTTCAAATTCTAAAATCAGTAAAACAATAACTTGATTTACAAACAGATCAATCGAAAACACAAACAATCCACAAAAGCGCCTTCTCTAACAATTGGCCCAGATTCGGTAGATACAAACACAAGAAAACACATTTGATGTGAACACCAGACTAAACAAATAAAATTGAATACATAACAGTCTCTTCATACTATAACCTATAGTCTATACTGATTCTCCCACAACTCAAAACTCTATTCAAATAAACTTAACAAATAAATCCAAACATTTAAAAGAAACCAATTTATTTAAATCGTCTACTTTATCTCCTCCTTTTCCTCATCTTTATCTTCTCATATAAACCGATCAGAATTATCTGCCAACACCGACTCCATCTTTGGGATGAGAGATTTTAAACTGTATACCGCTGGTACTATAACTCACGAACATATATGGTACGTAATCGTTTTAAAATTTAGCTCAATTTAGGTATCGGTACTATATGGTAAGGTACCAGTCCGGGACTTTTAACGGTACTGTACCATATCAATACCGACTGAACATATACGATATGGTATTCGGTTATGGTTTTAGCTAAATTTTGGTATTTGTCCGGTACTAGTACTCATCTCGTTATTCACATCAAAATCCAGTTTATTAGCAACAACGGCATCCAGCAAACATACACGTACCAGTTTGTGCACTAGCGTGTCCGTGTGTTCTTGCTCAAATTATCGACTAATCCTAGGGTTTAAGCGATATTTTTCAATTTTCATCAAAATTCATAAATTTTGTAGCGTTGACGAAAATTTGCAACTTAACCGATAAATCTAAACATTTGAACTAAACAACTCATTCAAATCTTCTCATATAAACTGATCAGATTATCACCAACATTAGCCTCATCATTCAACCTAACAGATATTTAAACTAAACAATTTATTTAAATCTTCTACTTTTATCTCTCATATAAAACCGATCAGATTATCTCCTAACATTATGAGGATGTGAAATTTTGTACCGAGAACATATACCGGTTTAATATTTAGCTCAATTTCGGTATCGGTTACCATGCAGAACATTACCGGTTTGGGACTTTTAACAGTACCGTACCATACCGGTACCGACCTAACATATATGGTATCAAAATCCAGTTTATTAGCAACAACAACGGCATCCAGCAAACACACACGTAGCGGATCATACATTCGTAGTGAAATTATGAAGAAATTCTAGGGTTTTAGCGAAAGTTTTCATAAACATTGATGAATTTTGTGTTGTTGATCGTTAATATAGCAAAATCAGTGATGGTAGATGAGTTTCTAGGGTTTGGAGTGCTTACTTTTGAGTGATTGAAACTGGAAATTGAGGCTCGAAGATGAGAACGGCGTGTGTGGGAGTGAAATGAGGGTGTCGACCACTACGTTTCGCCTTCTTCAATTTTGCCTTTTTGTTCCTACTTGTAAAGAATGAAACGCTGCGTTTTGGTACTTGATGTGTTGTTGTTACCTCTTCTCCCTCCAAAACTAAATGTTTATAATATTGGCTACATTGTTTTGTATATAAAATAATATTTTTTATATGTGTCTTTACTAGTTTATTTCAAACTATTTAGGTTTATGAAATTTTTAAAGTTTGTTACTAACATACTTTCTTAAACCATGTGTAGTGGTGGAACAAAATAATGCCCCCACCATGATGCATTATTCGACACATGTCATCCCAATCAGCATGGGGCATTATTGCAAAAATGGTGTAGTAGGGCATTATTCCAATAACGCCCATATTATTTTTAATGCAAAAAAAAAAACAAACGAAATACACACTGCTGCTCCAAACCATTTTCAAAAGTTGTCAGAGACCATATGGGTAGCTCAAAAGTCATTGGTGGACAAAAGTGATTGTCAGAGACCACAAACCAAATTCAGCGTTTTAAATAAAACGCCAACAACAAATTTTTCCAAAAATAACGCCGGAAAACGCCGGCTGTAATGGGGGTGGGGGCATTTCCGGGCTTTTTTTTCAATTTTTTTTTTAAAACCACGCCCCACTACGGGTGGTCTTAGGCCCTGGGGTGTACTCTAACTTAATTGGTATTAAAGATGACATGGCAAGCCAACATGTCTTTCAAACCACTCCCTCCTCATGTTAAGGGATGTTAAAACCTTCATTAGTTAACATGTTAACATAGGCAAAAATGAATATGAATTAATGTCATTTATTATAATTGTTTATTTTAGCTAAGAAGTTAATGAAATGGTATTATTATTTATTTTGTAGTTAATTTAAATATTTAATATTAAAATAATTAAAAAATGGTGGGGTGAGGTAGAGTTAACAAGGTTAAACCATTTCTTTAGGATGATATGGAGTAAAAGGGAAACAAACGGGTGATGTGGCGCTTATATGGAGTTAAGAATGGTTAAAGTATACCTCATGGCCTTAGGGGAGTGGGGGTGGTAATCACTCATCACTCACAACATCCAATCAAGTTTCGCCATGTCATCAACCATTATTCCATCACTCACAACCTCTTTTTAGTGGCGGTGGTCATCATAGTGATGGAATTCCATCACTCACAACTTTTTTTTAATTTTTTTTAAATTATAAATTAACAATAAAACACTAAACTTATAAATTATAAATTTCATCTAAGGCATCTTCCAACCCCATTTTTCACATATCTTGCGTTTGCGTTGAAGTACGATCGACTTAAATGGTTCGTCGAGATTGTTGTGCGGTTGTAACAAGACGTTTAAATCACTATTTTTTTCGTTTTCGGGCAAGTGTCGAATATATGTCTCTTCACGTTTAAGTTTTAATAAATAATTGAACAGTTATATAAAAAAAAACCAGTCAATATTGAAAGAAAAGCTATTTATTATTCTTTTAGCTGGCCACCCTTTTCAAGCTCAATTACACATGCCACCTCAAGCACTGCCATGTTGTCAACATCACATGCACAATGATAGTTTTTGCCAGTTTTCCACGCGTGATATTTAACACGCGTTATAATGTTAACGCGTTATAATTTACGATGGCGGCGGTGCGCTAAAGTTTTTCACGAGCGATGTGGTACACATCACGTACCACCCTCAGTCCCCTTAAATAGGCATGACATATTTTTATAATGATAGGTTTTAATATTTTTATAACTAAATTGCATCAATGTTCTTAGATAATTTGCGATGGAGGTTGTGAAGTCATCGTTTAGTTGGCAATGACAAGAACGAGAGAAGCTAAGGGCTTGTGTGTTCCTGAGATGAGAAGTTTGTCTATTGATCGTTCGTAAAGGAAAGGATTCCTATGGAGAAGAAGAATAGAAGGGTTGTCGTTTTAGCGAAAGTGACTAGTTAAATAGCTTAGTAAGAGGCTGAGTAAACTGCCATTTTGGTCCCTGAGGTTTGGCGAGTTTTGCCACTTTGGTCCAAATTTCAAACATGTTGCCATTTTGGTCCCTGTAGTTTCGTTCTGTTGCCATTTTGGTCCAAATTTCAAATTTGACCAGATTTTTCAACTTAAAACCTGGTTTTTTGTCTTTATCCTCAAGGGCATTTTGGTCATTTTAGGTTTATTATAACCTAATATTGATCAACACCATTAATATATAAACCCCACCATCACTGAAGATCCATCTTCTCAAACAATCACCACCAAATTAAACCTCCATCTTCTCAAACAATCACCACCACCACTAAAGATCCACCACCACCACCGTCGCCCTCACCGCCTCAACCATCACCGCCGCCACCCCCGACACCCTCACCTCCTCCACCTTCACCTCCTCCTAAATCGGATTTACTGTTCTTGTGAATCACCTCTGTCAATCACCACCACCACTGAAGATCCACCACCACCACTGTCGCCCTCACCGCCTCCACCATCACCGCCGCCACCCCCGACACCCTCACCTCCTCCACCTTCACCTCCTCCTGAATCAGATTTATTGTTCTTATGAATCACCTCCGTCAATCACCACCACCACTGAAGATCCACCTCAGCTACGCCGCCGCCTTCATCTCCGTCGTCGATCTGACGGAACCCCTTCATCTCCGCGGTTTCTTCACTGCTGATTTAACAGGTTTGGTCACCGATTTGATTGTCGGAGATTTTGAAGCCATAGGGTTAGGACAATTTGCTTTGGCGGTGGAATTTTGTGGCTGCTTTGAGTTATGTGAGGATTTTTGAGGGTTTTGGGTTTGGGAGGGTTGGCGGCGGTGGGATAGTGGTGTTGGCGGCAGTGGAATGGTGGTGGTGGGGGTGGTGGTGGTGGTGGTGTGGTGGTGGTGGTGCTTGTTGTTGTTGTTCTGGCAGTCACATTATTGTTGTTCTGGCAGTGGCATTATTATTTATTAAATTTGAGTTATAATAAATCTAAATAACCAAAATACCCCTGAGGATAAAGACAAAATAGGGGGTTTAAGTTGGGGAATCTGGCCAAATTTGAAATTTGGACCAAAATGGCAACAAAAACGAAACCACAGGGCCCTAGATGCAAAAAGTTTGAGATTTGGAGCAGGCGATGAGCACGGCACCCAGATCACCATTGAGGGCCAGGTGGTTCCACAGGCAACTAAGTTCAAGTATCTAGGATCGTTTGTTATGAGCAATGGAGAGATAGACAGTGACGTAGCTCACCGTATCCAGGCTGGATGGTGTAGGTGGAGAGCAGCCACAGGGGTGTTGTGCGACAAGAGGTTCCCTGATAAATTAAAAGGGAAATTTTATAGGGTTGCAATTAGACCCTCTATGTTATATGGAACAGATTGTTGGGCCATCAAGAAAATCCATGCACGAAAGCTAGAGGTAGCAGAGATGAGGATGCTAAGATGGATGTGTGGGCACACTAGGTTGGACAGGATAAGAAATGAGGTTTTTAGGGAAAAATTAGGAGTTGCTAGTATTTCAGATAAGATAAGGGAGGGGAGACTGAGATAGTTTGGGCATGTCAGGAGGAGCCAGACGACAGACCCGGTTAGAATAGTTGAAACACTCGCGGTAGATGGAAGGAGGAGTAGAGGCAGACCGAAAATGACGTGGGATGAGCGGATTAGGCAAGATTTGCTAGATTTGCACCTCTTTGAGGACATGGTCGAGGACAGAACTTCGTGGAGACGTAGGATTAAGGTTAAAGATTTTTAGGAGTTTGGCCTGGTTTTTAGCTTAGGTTCCTATCTTATGAATTCATTTTTTTCAGTTTCTATGAGGTGTGATATAGTTATATATATATATATATATATATAGGTTTTCACCTTTTCTCGGTGTCGTAGTTTTACTAACAAGCACTTACTTATTTATCCGTTTATTATTATTATTTTTATTTCTATCTTTTGTAGTAGTGGCGTGCTTATATATGTTTTTTAGAAGCTTATGTCTTGGTTATGGTTTTTGGAGCCGGGGGTCTCAATGGAAGCAGCCTTCTATCCCTTGGGATAGAGGTTAGGCGTGCCTACATCCTACCCTCTCCAGACCCTATCAATAGCTTCGCTATATGTGGGATTATACTGGGTATGGTTGTTGTTGTACTAAAGTGGCAAAACTGGCCAAACCTCAAGGACCAAAATGACAGTTTACTCTATTTGTACTACATTTTCAAAATATAGTGAAAAAATATAAAGAACTTAGCTGTTTGAGAGCTCCATCAAAATCTCTTAACCAGAGATTAATATTAATAATTGTACATTAGTTCTCAATCTATTATGAATGTTGTAGATCTTTACTTCCAATCCTAAAACTATCACCCTCCTTTTTCTCTCCCACTTTGTTTCCTTTCCTCCCATTTCAGAAACTCACAAACTTAGACTATGGGGTATGGGGCTTGGGTTGGGGCGTGGGTTGGCTGAAAACGTCCAAGCCACACCCCGGGGGCTTGGGTTGGGGCGTGGCCCAAGGGGCGGGAGTTTGAAGCCGGGCGTGGAGCCAGCTAGCGATCCTATGTGGCGGGCTCCTATTCGCTTTGTTGGCCATGTCCTATTTGTTTTTTTTTAATAAACTGCCAAGCCATGCCCCAACCCAAGCCCCGCCATACCCCACGGACACGTCACTCACCAGTGGGGGGGCTCGAACTCCACGTGTCAACTCATGCCCCCAACCCAAGCCCCACCATACCCCACGGTCTTAACTTGCGAAATCGACAATATATACTTTCAATTGATTCATCCACACTCCATCAGAGTGTGATTCATTCAAATGTTGTATATGTTTGATGCATCTCGGCAAGTTTTGTTATAAAACATTTGAATGTTGCTATATACTTGATTTTGTTCTAACATTTGTTTTATTAGTGTCATTTTCATGTTTGTTGGGTAACCCGGCCTGATTAAACTGGTTAGGATTTACCCGAAAATAAAAATTAGATATAGTCAAACTTCAATAAAAACTTATAAGAAACCGATTTTAGAAAAAAAAAATAATAATAATAAGACGAATTAGTTAATAGTTAAGATTTAAATGGAAGAAAGAGGAGAAATAATAAAAAAGAGTAAAACCCATGGCATTATAGCCTAGTGGTATCTTGGTGGTGGGATAAGGCTTATGACCATTAGGTCATGAGTTGGATTCCCACAAAGGGGGTTTTCCCAGATTTATTGGGTTTCCTCCTGAATTGGTGTATAGGCATTATTGCCTAGTGGAGATGGATATGATCGGGTGGTTCTGCTGGTGGCACGATGATACTCCAGTGGTCCGTCAGTGATCCAAATTTGCCGTTCAAAAAAAAAAAAAATAAAAAATAAAAAAGAGTAAATTGCCAAAATCCTCCTTAAGGTTTAAGCATATTTGCATGTTTCATCCAAAACAACTTTTTTGTTTATTGTAGTTCTTAACCTTTTTTTTTCATTTTCATCCTTAAGGTTGGCAATTTATTGTGACTTTCATCCCAAGAAAAATGCCCTCAAAGATGAAAATGACAGGATTTCAAACTTTTTGGATGAAAATGTGACACATTAAGGACGAAAGTCACAAAAATGGACAAACCTTAGTGACGAAATGACATTTTACTAAAAAAAATAATATATAGGTCATGGTCCGTATGGATGGAGAATGAGTTGCCGGAGGTTTTTAGTAATAATAAGAGTTAAATCAAAAAGCAGGTGCTTTTTAGTTAGGATTATAGAGGTGGATATTGAGAGTTTGGATTGTTTTTAAGTTGAAAGTTTTGTAATGGTTGCCCGTTTTGGTCCGTTGACTAATTTGAGATGACCAAATGAACCCATACATAACTTTATACATAGAAAACACATGTAGTGTCAAGTTTCAAAAGTGGAACCAAAGATGATGGGAGTTGAAACATCTTTCCTTTGTCCATAAGCCAAGTCACCATATGTGAAGAGAAACCTCCATACTGTGTTTGATCATCCCACAAATCCAAAGAGATTTACATCATTAATCGACTTGCATGCCCTTGCCTTTGTCCATATGAGATGCCGGATTGGACCTCATTATGTGTTCGCACCTCCTAAAGAAAATCACGCGCATAATAAATAGCAGACAAGGTGACAACTAAGCTAATCGTCATACTTGAAGTTTGAAACTAACCTCTCTAAAGACTCCACGGAGAATTTAACAAATTCGGGCCAGAGTAAGGGGTCAATATTATTGGGAGATGAATAATGTTGAGGAGAGTGATCATTCAACCACTGCTCAGCTTTACCGCATTCATTGTTGACCTGCCAGCACGCGAGAGACTGATATCTTAACTCGCTAATACTCAAACGAGTTGCAACTTGGTTCTATAAGTACTAATTTATGAACAGGGATGAAATATAAAATATATATATATATTTAATACCTCCTCTTTCAAGCCAGGGGGCAGCGAATCAGCAATCGAACGATAATCTGCAATACATGTTAGCAGATGTTCCGTCGCTTGCGCTCTAGCATTTGGATCCTAATGAAACGTTTACCTTGTTATATGCATTCATTCTCTTAGATAAAGATATGTATAGTTTAACTCATCATCATCATCATCATACTCAGTAAATCCCACCAATAGCAAAGCTAAGGTATGGTCTGAGGAGGGTAAGATGTAGACACCCTTACCTCTACCCCGTAGGAACAGAGAGGCTGCTTCCAGTGAGACCCCCGGCTCGATAGTAGTTTTGCATCAAGCCTTGGACATAAGGCACATAACACTCAGCAATTGAGACAACTGCCGATTAGTGCATGTACCCCCTTGTCTTTAGGCTATCAACACCTATGGTATATTCTAGATAGCTGATTACCCTAATGAAACGTTTACCTTGTTACGAGTGTTGTAGACAAAATTCCCGGCGGTGTTTCTTTGTTCTTTAGCATGCTCAGCCTTTATATCCTGCTCTGCCAGCATCTGTTCTCTATTTTGAGCTTCAGCTAGCTCTTCTTTTGTCATTGACACATAGAGATTGTCAATTATAACATTACTCGCCAAAACCTTTTCTGTGGGAGAAAAAAAACTCCTAGCACCTAGATCTTCTAAAAGCTGAAGCCGAAAACACAATTGAGATCAGTATCATATTGCTTTAAGCCATTTGGGTAAGAAGCGGTACTTACCGACGCAGATTCAATTTCAAAAATTCCATGATCGTTAAGCTTCACTCTAAGTTCTGTCTTCACCTTTTGATCTGCAATATAAGGTAGACCGATCTAAAAGAAACATTATAAGTTAGAAGGATAAGTATATGAAGAGTATAGAGAGGGTAAGTCCTGAGATACTTACCATGAACTGACCAACTTCAACTGGAAAGTCCATCTTGTTAGTGTAGATGACTTCAATACATTGTGGTATTCCTGGATACTGAATCACGCGGTCACTTGGAAATGGGCTGCCTTTTGGAAAGAGCGTAAAATCTTGTTGTGTTTTGTTTACGCCTTCGACTAGAATGAATCCTAGTGTGTAAGGAAATAAATCCTGAACCTGATACCATAAAAAAGCTTAAGAATAGATACTCACATCAAGTTTTGTCTTTGCAAAAACAAAAGTATATATCGGCTACTTGTTGAAAATCAGGAAACCTCTTCAACAACATAATGGCATGGTCAACCTTCATTTCCGATTCGGATTGACCCACCCAGGTCCGGTTTATAGTCCACAATACACCAGATTTTTAAGTTACATGGTTTCTCGTATACATTCAACACTTTCCAATCTAAATTTTACGAGTTAATTAAATTTTTAGGTACACATAAATCAATCTGTATACATAGAGTTGCAAACGAACCAAACATTCGGCGAACAGTTCGTGAACCGTTCGGCGGGAAGTTCGTTTGTGTTCGTTCGTTTATTAAACAAACGAACACGAACAAGATATTTCGTTCGTTTAGTTTAGTTAAATGAACAAACATGAACAGAGGTTGTGTTCGTCCATTTATGTTCGTGAATGTTTGGTAACGTTTTCGCTTGTGTTCGATAGTTCATTAGTGTTTTTAGTTTTTAAATTTATTTAAATACTTCAAAATTCTGACAAATTAAATATCTAATAAGTGTCAGTGTATTATATATTCCGTTCATGAACGATTGTTTGTATTCATTTGTTTCCATTTGTGTTCATGAATTAGTTTGTGCTCATTTGTGTTCGTCAACGTTTGTTTTTGTACGTTGCCTAAAATTAACAAACAAACACAAACGAACACGAACAAGTTCATTTCCTTAACAAACGAACACGAACATAAAATCTCGTTCGATAAGTGTTCGTGAACGGTTCGCGAACACATATATTTGTTAACAAACGAACACGAACAAGGTCTTGTTCGTGTTCGTTCGGTTCGTTTGCAGCCCTATACAGTATACATATACACTGAAGACTTGTAAAAAGTAGTGGAGACGTATGAACCTTATAATATCTTAATTGGTGATTTGGCCGGCTAAGCATTGCACATTGAAGTGCACATCCTCTAGCAACACATTCGCTAACGTTCGGTATTCTCCTTGGTTCTTTCCATAAAACGGAAGTTAGTTTTTTTGAAATCGCTGGTATGTGAGATGCAGAACCCGAAAGCTCAATAGCGTATATCTTATCAACACTTAGGCCAGACTCCTTTACAGCGTTAATACAAGGAGCGGTAATGCTTTCTAGCAACTCCAATGACAATATCTCAAACTCTTCCCTTGTTATGAGTCCGCTAACATCTGTGTCACCTACTAAACCTCTAATACTAAGTCGTGCTTCTGCATTTTCACTCAAAACTTTCTTTAACTTCTCACACGACGCTCTAAGTCTCGTAAACGAATGAGCACTCGAGCAAGCATCGATATTGTATGCTTCTTTAAACTTTGATGCAAAATGTTTAAACAAAACGTCATCAAAATCTCGACCGCCCAAGTTGTCATCAAAAGAATGTGACAGTACTTTCATTTTCCCGGTTTCAAAAGCCACAACCGACACCTGAGTGTCGCAGTGCCCGATGTTGACAAATACAACAGTAGTTGGTCCTGATCTAGGGAAGTCGGTCTTCTTCACACCGTAACCTAACGCAATGGCAGTACACTCATGGATCAACCTCAAAGGTCTTAAACCAGCGATAGATGCAGCGTCAAGGTACTCGCGCCTCTGCAGGTCCGTAAAATACGACGGAATCCCAATCACACAGTCGTTGATAGGGGAATCAAGGTTTATCTCAGCTATTTGCTTCAAATGCGCAAACAACATCCCCAAAATCTCCACCGGCGTGAATAACCATAGCTTGTTCAAGTAGTTAACATGAATCAAAACGCCACCCAAAGGGCTCTCGCTAGTCTTGAAAGGTAAGAACCTAAGATCATTCTGCACACTCGGTTCCTTATACTTCCTGCCAACTAACCTCTTAACCTGAGAAATCGCTAATTCCGGATTGTTGTTATCAAATGCAGCCGCTGCAGAACCGAAATACCTTTGATTTTCGCTAAATGACACCACCGCGGGCGTCTCACGCTTCAACCCATAATTCAACAGTACATCAACTCCACCATGCTTTTCAGCAGCAATAACGCAGCTCTCGGTCCCGATATCAAACCCGATCGCACTCATTCTCGCAAAAACACCAGTATCCTTTACTCTTACAGATTCAACTTACCTGTCAAAAACCTTAGAAGATAAGTAACTAGCAATCAATATGAAATTAACAATCTCTCTCAACTGACAAATACAAAACATATGGGACTAGTATACCTGACCGGTATACCCGAAAAATATGGGACGGTTATGGGATTAATTTTCGCGGGTATGGAATTAGGTTAAGACAACTTAGTCTGGACAGATCTTGGCTTTGGCTAGGGCCGCCGTTTAGGCGGTGTGTCACTCAAAAAAAAAGTCATTGTTCAAAAAGAAAAAAGTTGATACCAGGCCAAATTACCCAAAACTACATACCCTTTTACCCAAACTATATGCCCGGTCATATGCCCGAATCTTTTTTTCTAATTGACAACCACAAGGACTTGATTGGCTGCTTTTTTTCACACGAGGGTTGTATGTGTGATTGGGTGTAAACCCAGGGACTAAAACTATACTTTACTATACAACAATACAGAAATGTATTTGGAAATCCCAATCGGAAGCCGGGGTATGGAACACGATTTTGGAACCGGCCAAAACCCCGCCCATTGCCATCCTTTATTTATGATGAATCGGAAGGAATTCATTCTCGAAAAAAGAAAAGACGAGTATAATACTCGTTACATATTCAACTTATGTGTCAAAAACCGTAAAAGATATTTATTAAAAGTAACTGGCAGTCAATATGAAATCAACGATACTTGCATTAGAATCACGTGTAGACTAAGAATGTATACCGAGAACTGGTGAAGAAGATGAGCGAATTAGTAACCCTAACCCTAGATCTTTCTGCACGCACAACAGACTTTTTAACAAGCTCCTTTGAGTGTGTGTATAGCTTTAGACTACAAGCGTGGCAAAAATCTTTGCATCTTGTCAAATGTCAATGGACGTTTGCTTTTTCAAAAGTTTGTAGTTTTTTAAGTATTCTAATGGTCGTTTGCTTTTCCAAAAGTTGTCGTTTTTTAAGTATTCTAGTTATATATTAGTAGCTTAATTATATGTAATTTTTACGGCAAATCACTTTATCTATACTATATTATAGGGGTATTTTAAGATACCCAAAAAATAAGAACTTTTCACTCCCTTTATTTATAGAAAGACTCCTAAAATGAGAGTAGTTTGGTCTTTTAAACACTATTTATTTTTTAGCACCTAAACTTATTACACTTAGATCCCTGAGCTTTTAACAAAATTATAGATAATTAGTTACAATTCACCCCTCCACAACAAACTTATAATTTTTTACGTATTCATGACATATCTTATAAACTATACTGTTTAAAAAAATCAAAAAATAGCATGACGACCTACACATTTTTGTCGACGTTTCGGTAGTTGTTTTGTTCAATATCGACGCATGGATTAAAAGGTACAAGTCGATAATGCTTTAATGTACAAGTAGTTAATACTTGTGATCTAATGCGCCTAATCTAAAAAGATAGGTTCCATCTATGCAAACAAAAACAAAAAGAACTAAAAGTATCGTAACATAAAATGTAACATAAAATGAAGATATTATGTGTCACATTTAATTTTATTAAAATTGCCTAACATCTATACTTAAATATATCTTATAAAAACTTAAAACTAACCATAACAAACTTCCTAAATAAAAGGTTGGCAAATCTGAAATTAAACCCTAATGTACTTCTATAGTTACTACTATAAATACATAGCATGACACCCCTATATCTATAGCTAAACAAAGTTTAAAAAAATGGATCCAGTTTTGAATTCAATTGTTGCGAAAAACCAAGTATGTAAGATTGAAAATTCTAAGGTCAGTTCTGTTATATCGCAGCAGTGAATAATTGTTTTCTTTTATTTACTTTTATGTGAATGTTAACTTATTTGATTTTTCAGATTCAGTTGCATGATGAACATGCCAAATTAAACAACCCAGTTGTCGAACAAGCTTCTAAGGTATTGATTTTTAAGTATTATTTTTGTGTATATCTTTCATATTAACATGTTCGTTATGTTATTATATGTGTGTTTTATTGCAGGATGATGGTGATAAAAGTGTTAATATTATTTCTTATGGTGCAATGTTTAGTCCATACAAGTGTAATTTTCAACGTGAATTTAGTGAAGATGTAATTTTAAGGTTTATTTAATCTTTTTTTTAACTTTTGTATTCAATTTTTGTCCTTTTTAAGGATCAGAAATTTAATACTCAAATGAAGAGATCCAGGAGACTCTCTGAATGGAAATGGAGTGAGGTTATTAATTTAGATGATTCCGAGGACAATGACAAAGAAGAGGAATTAGAAGATACTGTTGATTCAAGCATAAACCAGAAAACCCGATTAAAAATACCTTGAGTGTCAATTCAGAAGTGAAACAGATTTCATGTTGTTTAATATGAAATCTATCAAGTGTTTTTATGTTTTTTTTTTATTTTCAGTTGTTATGTTTGATCTAGACGTATGAATAAAGTTATTTTATATTTGAAATTTATTTTTGGTGTTAATATAATGTAGTTATTTACCATATTAATAAAGTTCAATTTACAACTCAGCTGAACTTATATAAGTTAATATTCCTAAAGTTGCAATAAATAGATATTGTAGTTAGATATAGTCAAGCTGAAATTATAAAATATTGCATTTATTCTTGGATATTAATCTAATAATTTGTATTTCTTAATTAAAAAAATAATAAAGTAATAAACTTTGAAGCTAAACTACAAAACTGAACTCATTACGATATGTTAATAAAGATATAAACTCTTAACATCCTATTTTTTTATAAAAACTGTTTTTAAAATTTTATAAATATATAAATTTTTTATATATATAAAAACGAAATTTAACAATTAAAGTTAAAGATGTAAAATGTACTTACGAGACAACTTCTATTTTTTATTTTTGTAGAAACAAAAATTTTAAACTTAAAGTTTATTGGATGAGTACCATATGGATATTTAAAAAAAAATTATGAACTTTAAAGAATAAAATTATAAAATTTATCATTTAACCAACAAAATAAACTTACTTTACAACTATAACCACTTTTCTTTTATTTTTTGTCATTTGATTGTTATTTTTTTATTAAAACACAAAACTTTTCATGTGTAAAACTGGTTTTTACTTTATTTATAAACAAAATATTTGTTTTTATAAAAAAAATAATTATTTTATATACATTTTTTGTAACAAGTAATATAAATAAAATACTCTAGAAATTTACAATCTTTACTAGATAAATACTAAATTGTGTTGCAATTTTTTAGGAATTATAAGTTAACTATATTGTTATAGATAATATTAGTTAGTTTCAAAAGAATTCTTTATCAACTTGACTAGATACATAGTAGATTGTGTTGCATATTTTTAGTGATTATTAGTTAAAAGTAGACTAATATAGATAAGATTAGTTAGGAAATAAAATATGAACTTAGTATGATATAAACTCTTAATATCCTTTTTTTTAGACAGTTCTTAAAATTTTATTAAAATATAATTTTTTTATATCTGTAAAAAACGAAATTTAACAATTTAAGTTAAAGGTCTAAAACGTACTTATGAATCAAATACTATTTTTTATTTTTATAAAAAACGAAAATTTTAAACTTAAAATTTATTGGATGAGTACTATGTAGATATTTAAAAAAAGATTATGAACTTTAAAGAATAAAATTATACTTTATAATTTTACCAATAAAATAAACATACTTTACAATTATAACAACTTATCTTTTATCTTGTGTCTTTTGATTATTAATTTAAAGAAAAAAACAATTTTTTTTTGTCTTTTGATTATTAATTTTTATAAAAAAATACAAAACTGTAGGATTGTTTGGCGACCCGAATGAGTCGATCAGAGGTGTTTTCGTCAATTACAGGTGCGGAATAACAAATAATCAACGTAGGAATAGCATACAATTCACTTTAAACTCTTTCTGTATTGATTTGACGGTAAATACAACCAGTTCTCGATCCGGCAGCACTTCGGTACGAGATTCAACCAACCGTTACACATGAGATCGCTCTTGGGGTATATATAGGCAATTGGAACCGCTTATTGGACAGGCCCAATAAGCGGCCCACACATGTAGTTCGAGCGGTCCAAGACATTAACCTATGAGCGGTCCATAACTCTGTCACTCGAGCGATCCTAACATTGTCACTCGAGCGGTCCTAACATCTAATTGACATATAAGCGATCCAACTATCTAAACTCTATACATTTTCACATTTTCTCGTATATTGTGCCCAGATCTAACATCTAAGACTTATGACTCGATACAAGACGGAATCAGCAGATGTAGTGCACCAACAGACTCCCCCTCAGATGTTGATGGAGTCGACTATCGAGTCACACCAATGCTGTGTCTTCACATCTTCAGTCTTGATCAGTCTTTGGGCTTCTCTCTCACTATCTTCAGACTCCCCCTCTCGATTTGTTGGCATTCCTTTGATCTTCAGCAACATTTTCAGGATCGACGCCTGGCTATCCTGCATAAACTCTACCTCAAAGTAAATATCTTTCACATAAATTTCAAACCTATATCACTGCACCAATTTAGTCTCTTCTTCAAAACAAACACAGATTTTGATGAACCACTTGAAAAGGTTAGATCATGAAAATATTTAATTTCACACAAACACTCCCCCTCAAGCTTTGCTCATCCTGTTTAGCACTCGGAATTTTGAAAATCAGCTATCCAACATCAGTTGTCGAAAATCTTTTTGACTTTTCAAAATTTATGCTAAAACTCACCAAAAATCTTTTTGTATTTTTCTGAAAGAAAATAAAATGCAGAAATAAACTATTTACAGACAATATTTTTGTGAGCTCGTGCAAGAGGATCATATCAGTTTTGAGACAAATCACCAACACCATTAAGCTTTAAACATTTTAAGTTCTAAACAATTTACCTAGATTGTCAGTATGTTTGTCCATTCAAATTTTCACACAAAGTTCAATCGATTCGAGATACGAAATTAATGTTTTAGAGACTTAAACTTAATTGTGTATCACTCCACTTGAATATACTCCCGTATCCAGATCCCAAATATTCAGTCTTACAGGTGAGTATACCACAGATGATATCTATAAAGGGGTTAAATGCGAAACCGTGAGAGCTCAGGTCAGAACTTCCGTTCAGCAGAGAGATGACGGCTCGACTTTTGGTGGGTCCCCTTTAGAGGATCTTTTGCATTTCAACAGCAACGACTATCAATTTTATTGTTTCATCAGCATGCTGAGGGCGGCGCTTTTTCAAGCATTTGCAGAAAGTATTATCCGGGGACTAGGTCAGTACTTCCATACAGCAGAAGTCCCGGGATAATACCCCAGATATCACTGAGTATAAAGACCTAGTATCTCAGAATACGGGACCTTTCAAACAAGATTTCGGGGGTTACCCATATATTCAAGAATAGTTACCCACGAATCAAGCAAGTTTGATTTAGGTTTATATCTTGTTTCAATTTACTACATGTGCGAAAATCTACTGACACATCCGCAGTAAGATAGTTTATCACATTTTGACTTTCCAATTCTTTAGCGTGCCATGATAGTCCACTGATGTACTATCATTTCCTCTTTTATGCAAATAAAACTCATTTTTGATTTTATCATGTTTTTGTCTTTTTCAAATTTTCTGATGTTTTTGGATTTTCTAAAAAATTCTTACTCCCCCTAAAATTCAAATACATCTAATGAAAACTGAAAACAAACTGTACAAAATATGACAACTGATATCGAATCTCCTCAATTCGCCATTCACTAGGCATAAACAATCAGAACTCCCCCTATCAACAAACTATTTTCCCATTTAGATTTCAAAACACTTAAGTTTGTTTTAATCAAAATGGTTTTTCCGGAAAATAAGTTTGATTGATTTTACCAATTGTAGGTTACCATTTGTAAGAATATCCAACAAATGTTCGGGGTTGTGGTTCATCATTTTGTCTTTCGACCAATGTAGGAAAATACAAGTACAAATTAATGTCCTTGATTTACCATTTGCAGTTCAGAAACCTCTGTACCACTTGTAAAACACCAACAAACATAAATAAACCTCTTTTACCGTTTGCATGATTGACATTACCGAATAGAATTCTGAGAAAGATGCCGATTCATGCTCCACGCTTACCAACCTGGGAGCTCCGGCAAGTCCTGAGACTTACTGTTCATAATATGTACCATCCCAGTCACAAACCAGGGATGGTTCAACCTTTTCTTTCTTTGTTTTCTTCTCATAAAATTCCTTAACCCCTTTGACTTTTCGATCAATCATCTTGCCAAAGATATGTTTTACCCTGGGGTTAAAGACCTTCTCAGCATCAAATTCCTGTTCATCATGATAAAATTGGTTAGAAATTTCAACTTTACCAATTTTCTTCTTATAATTCTCAGCCCGAAGTGATGGAAACTCATCATCATTAGCTCTCGAAACTGAGTTCTCAATTTTTTCATCAGCTTCACATTTTGACACAACTTGTGGCTCTACTGACTTTGTGGAATCAGTTTCATCGCCTGAAGATAGCTCCTCTGATTTCGACCTATCAGAATCATCGCTAGAACTTTCACCACCCTTCATCACAATCCACTTCTGGTTGTTAGATTTGGCTTTCTTCTTGTAAAACTTGTTCGAACTCTCACCAATTTCAAAAATAGAATCTTTGAACAGTTTTGTTCTATCAAGTGGTGATTCGAACGCAAACACCTTTTCTGAAATTTTGCGAAAAACTCCCTGTTTTGATTGTATCGCCTGAGAACAATCTTTGGCGATATGTCCAACATTGTTGCACTTGAAACAGGTTCGCGAGTCTTTCTTTAGTTCAGCTTGTTTCTTTTTCCAAAATTCACTGTTCTTTTCCCTCCAGAAACCTTTCTTTTCTTCTTCATCAGTTGATGTACCTGAAACAAAGGACATTTTGGATTTAAAATCACGAACATATTTTTCATTTTTCTGTTTTTCTGTCGGAGTAAAACCTAATCCTTTCTTTTTAAAATTACCGCTATGGTTTGATCTCTTTTGGAAATCTGAACCAAAACCGTAATTCTTTTTCTTGTTTAATCTCTGTTGTACTCTTGAGGTGTATTTTTTAGGTTTTTCATTAAGACATAAGTCTTTAATTTCAGAAATATTAATTTCTGTGAGTTTGAAAACCTTGTTTATCAATTCAGTTTTGACACCCCTTAATGGAAATTCATCATCAGAATATAATTTGTCAGAATTATTCAAAGTGTAAGCCACTTTAAACAATCCATCATCCAAATTAGATTTTGACAACAAAAACTTTCTATCATAAACTAATTTTCCCTGTTTTTCTGTTTGCACCGGAGTTTTTGACTCAGATTTTGACTCTGACGCGGACTCCGACTTTGACTCGTCACTGTCATCACTATCTAACACATGATCCACAACTTTCTTCATCAATTGAGACTGTTGATCGGTGTCAGATGAGGTAAACACAACATCAATACTTTCTGGAAGATTGACTGACGACTCTGACTCCCACTGTAAATTTGTAGCCTTTTTGACTCTTTCATCGTTAGGATGTCTAGGCAAATATCCGTTTTCCAGTGGAGGTGGACATCTGTTATAACTGACACCTTGCTTCTTACCAGATGAAGTCTTTTCAGTATCCTTTTTCTTGTCACTCTTCCTCTTGTCAGCAATCTTTTCACCAGCATCAACTCCAGCTGCTTTTTCTTCAGTTATCTCATCTTCTTCCCAGACCTTCATGCTCTCAACAGTCGGATAAATCCTGTCAATCACATAGGAAGTACATGAGTAACTTTTCAACAACCGATTTACTCTTTCAGTTTCAATTCGTTGCAACTCAAGCTTTTGTTCTAAAACAGCACACTTTTCAATATAGTTGTTTACAACTTTCTGCTTAGTCATAAACGCTCCCTGAAGAGTCTTCATTGCTACAGCTTGCTCTTCACTAGTTTGATTGTACTAATTCATTGTCTTGTTCAGCACATCATAAGACTCCTTCAGTCTGTTTAAGTTGTTAATCAACGTGCTGCTCTGCTTTTTCACAATCTCACAATTTTCACACTTTACTGGAACTTCTTATGCATCAACTTGTTCTTCAACTTTAAACTTAGGCACTTCTGTCATCTTTTGCCTTCTCACCACCGGCACTTCTTCATCATCACTACTCACCGGCGTTTTGATCTTTTTCTTTTTCTTCTCCTTTTTCACTTTTTCGTCTTCGCTATCACTTTCAGCAAGCAACTTCATGTCTTCTCTGTATTTTCTCGCCCAATACTCTGTATCATCATCACTATCATCTACAATCTTTGCTGTAAATGCAGTGTAAGCTGTAGTTTGATCAGGAACATAATCATCCCAAGTAAACTTTGCCCAGCTAAAATCTTCTGGTAATCTCTCATCATCTTGATCAATTATCAAAGCACTACCATCTCTTCTTTTTCCACAATCATAACTGCTCACACAAGCTCTCTTTCCTGTATCTTCAATCACATCTCTTCCATGTGCAGTCTGAGCTTGATGTTTCTGTTGTTGAGATGATTGACCAACTTGGTGATAGATGGCTTTGCGATAGTAATCGTTGTTGTTGTTGAACGGATTTTGAGCTCCACTTGCTTCTCGGTTTGTGCACTCTCTCTTGAAGTGTCCTTTTTCCCTGCACCGAAAACAAGTAACTTTAGATTTATCAAAACCTAAAGTAGAAACATTCGCATCACGAAGATCATCTCTCCCCGTGATTTGTTTAAACTTCTCAGCTCTCCGTAAAACACTAGCCAGACACCACTTTATATCCATCAGCTCCATTTCTTCAGCATCTATCTGGTCGTAGTCTTCTTTGGTTAGCATCGGATTGCCGATACGACCTGCAACAAAACAAGTGTAAGATTCCAAAACCATTCCTAATAAAGACATTTGGTTTTTGGCAATTTCTTCAGAATAATCTTGATCATTCTCAAGATTCAATACAATATTGCACTGTAACTTTCTCCCATTCTTAGTTGCTGAGATGTTTGGATCGAATGATGGAAATGAAGTAAAACTGGTCTTGCTGCTTGATCCAGATGATGGGCTTTCAGATAAGCTCTTGGCACTCATACCAGTCACAATCTTTGGAGATGAATTCGACGATTTCTCATTTACCCCAGCTTTATAATATAACTGTTGGTGCAGTTGTCTGTCGACTACATCTTAGTTCGAGTCTTAGGGCAGAGCTGATTGTATTGTGAACAGTAAACGAGAAATCTTGTATTGTATAGGATCGCTTATTAGTCCAATTAGGTTTAGGATCGCTCGAGCGGACATGTGGATGGACCGCTCGAATGACATGTTAATGGGCCGTTTATGTGACATTATGTATATGGATCGCTCATGTGTCATAAAGCTTGGATCGCTTTTATGACATAGTGAGTGGATCGCTCATATGGCATGTCCATATAAGCGATCCATAGGATCTATATATATAGAGTCCATATGAGCGGTTCCAGTAGTCAGTCAGTCCGTAGGTGTGTGTGAAAAGGCGAAGCTCTGCCCGTTTGTCTCCAAGTACTTGTAATTTGACAATTGATCAATAAAGGAGACGTTAAGTAGTGAAATCAAGCTTTACGAAGACTAATTCAATGAATTCCGCCTCTGAATTAGTCTAAGCACTCTTCTGAACGACTCGTCAGGTCAGAAAACAATCCTACAAGTGGTATCAGAGCTCAGGAGGAAGAGTTCTTACCGTTTAGCTCGATTTTTGCTCGAAATTCTCACTTCTACACCTTCTTTTTCTGATTCGAAGAGATTTCACGGTCGAAATTTACTGAAAATCTCAGGGATTGTGCGCAATAGTACCGTGACAAACCCTGGAAAGTTTCAGATCAAAATTCGAAGTTTAAGTGGGTCAAAATTGGATTTGAAATTGTGGACCGCTCGACCGAACTGATCTTGGACCGCTCATCCGGACGGATCTTGAACCGCTCATTCGGTCGGATTGATCTTGGACCGCTCCAAATCTTCTCTGTGAACCGCTCGAACAACAGTTGTGAACCGCTCGTTCGAACTTAATTGAACCGCTCCAAATCTTTGGATCGCTTTTCCGGACTTGGTGTGAACCGCTCATTGATACAAGTTGTCTGAACCGCTCGAACGTGTATTGTTTGAACCGCTCATTCAGACATTGTCCTGGTCCGCTTATTCAACAAATTTATTGGACCGCTTTTGGGACAGTTGTTTGTTCGCTTTTGTGATTATTTGTCTGGACCATTCATCTGATCAATAGTTGGTTCACTTATTAGTCAACTAGCTCGTGTTGGATTTGCGGAAAAATGGCAATGAGTTTTGATGTGCAGGAAAACAATGATCTTGAGAGAATGAATAGTTGGTATCGAGGATATCTTAGTAGTTCTTATCAGAAAATATCAAAAGAAATTTGGTATGAACGTTTCAAAGGCTTTTTGAGTAAGAAAGATGAAAAATTGGATGATTTAGAGAGACGTTTTGATCGTTTGATAGACTATTTGAAGGAAAATCAAATAGTGATATCAGAAGCTGAGATGGTATCAAAGTTCGCTAATGGTTTATCAGTTGAATGGGATGATTTTTTGAAAAATTTGAAAGAAAATTCTAATTTTTCAAAATTAACTATGAATGAATTCATCGGCGAACTTAAAAATCACGATTATGAAAATCATCAAAAGAAGAGAGAAATATTGGATAAGATAAAAATAAATTTGGAAGATTTGAGTTTAAAAGTGATCAAAGAAATAAACAAAAGAATCAATGTTTGTTTGAGAACAGAAAGAAATTCGGTGTATGATATGAAAAGAGGATGTTATATTGATGATAATAGAAATCCTCTTGATCTTGTTACAATCTTTGGTGCAGGTATATATAAGATAGAGAAAGAACAAGTGCCGAAGGTTGAAGAATCTGTGAAGAATGAAACTTCATGTTCTGAAACAGTATGCTTCGAATGTGAAAACTTCAAGACTAATAATGACAAACTCTTGAAGGATGCGGAAAGTTTGACATCAAAAGTCAAGAAGTTGGAAGACGAGAAGCAAGCTGATATTAAACAGATTCTTATGTTACAAGAAGATTGTGAGAAAATAAAAATTGAAAATGACAAACTGTTAAGTAATCTGAACAGTTTGACATTGGAAAACAAGAAGTTGAAAGAAAATGTAAAGGTTTTTGAAAGCAAACAGAAATCATCAGAAAATGAAGATTTCTGGATAAAATTGGAGAACAAAAATCTGAAAGCTAATGAAGTGAAACTTCAAGAACAGATAAATGTTTTGGAAAATGAAAAATCTGTTCTTGAAAATTTGAAGATTGATAATGAAAAAACTATCAAGTCTCATTTTGAGAGAATATCTCAGCTTGAAAGTGAAGCTGAGAATTCGAGGAACAGAATTGATGAACTTGAAAAGAAGTTGATTGGTTTTGTGACTTCATCTGACAAGTTGAATATTCCTTGTCGAAAACCAATTAACTCTGTTCCATTGAGTGACAAAGTCACAAACTTTGACAAAGTCAAAGTTAAAGATTGTGATGAAAAATCTGATGATAAAAAGGAAAAATTTCAAAAAACTGTTCTGCAATCAACTGAAAAGGGTGAATGCTCAAAGCAAAAACCTTTGAAGAAGAAAGCAGAACAGAATCAAAAGATTAAAAATGAGAAAATTGTTCAAAAAGATATAAAAAATTCATCAGATCGTTCATCCAATCAAAAGATAAAATTAAAAAATGTAAAAAATGAAAACTCAAAAAATGTTGGTAATAAGTGGTGCAGGTCGGACCACAGTGCTTCAAAGCCAAATCCAGCAAGTTTGAGAAAAGAATATCACCAAGCCAAACAATGCTTTGATCTGAGCGTTTGGACTAAAAATGGTGATTGGTACGATAACAGAGTGTGTTACAGCTGTGGATATCACGGACACATTGCTGTTAACTGCCAGTATTGGAGTTATGAGAATAGGAGGTGCTTTAACTGCAACATCAAAGGTCACGTTGCCAGAGATTGCCCAAGGAGGTCGAATGAAAGATTGAGGGCTAATTCTCAGAAATCGGCAAAGATTCCAGTCAAAGTCAAGCCCCAGGAACAGAAGGTTCTGAAACCTAAAGTTCAAGAAAAGTGTGACATCTCGTATTTTCAATCTTTCCATTTTTGGCAAGTCTACTTGTACTTTCTATTTTTGTAAGTTGTACCTTTGTCGTATTTGATTCTATTCCAAAATTGTACTCGAGACTTGAAATCATAATGAAAGTGCATGATTTTATTCATATTTGTGTTTGAATGCTAGGTATTGTCAAAACAATTAAAAACATGATAAACTATGTTAAACACGTAAAAACAGGGAAATTACATCTTAATCTTAGCTCTTAAATTCATCATTTCCAAGAGATTACCCTAAACCGTACAAAAATTGGGAATTTATACGTCAATTCGGTAAAAATATCAAAATTTGGGTTAAACTGATTTTTATATTATTTTATTAATATTTTAAATAAGTAAATTAATAATTAAAATTAAATAAATAAATACTTTAAACTTAAATTTTTATGATTTTTGTTAGTTTGGTTAGTTAAACTAACCTGGTTAGCCAATTCCTATTTAAATCAGCTAACCAGGTTAAGTTTACTAAAGGGCAGCACTAACTGAGTTAGAAAACTCAGTTAGTTACTAACCTGGTTTGTTAATTAAAAAGACAGTAAAAAGGGGGGGAGAACCGGATTCGAACCCGCGACCTCTTGATTAACAAACGACGAACTAACCACTCGGCCGGGCATGCCACATCCGACAAACATTGAACCCGTAATTCATTTAACATGACATTAAAGGCTGCGAATTTAAATCAGTAACCGCCTAAACCTTTCACTTTCTCCGGCCTTTGAACTGTTACCGGAAAACCGCGACTGATCATGATCTCGTAACCGACCTGCAACCTCTTATTTAAACACCACCGATCCTTCATCATTTCTCTTCCTTCACATCGATCACCCGAAACCGAAACCGAAGCAAACCGTCGACCACCACCTCGCCGCCGGAACCACTTCTCCGCCGGAATCCTGCAACCACCGCACCACCACCTTCACCGCCGTCTGCCGTATTGTTATTATTATTATTATTATTATTATTATTATTATTATTATTATTATTATGATTATTATTATTAATATTATTATTATTTTTAGATATTACTATTATCAGATTAATTATTTTATTTTAATCAGAAATTATATTTTAAAATCAGAAGTATTATTTATTTAAATCAGAATTTATATTTCAGAATAATTATTTTACTAAATCAGAATTTATATTTCAGAATTATTACTTTATTAAATCAGAATTTATATTTCAGAATTATTACTTTATTAAATCAGAATTTATATTTCAGAATTATTACTTATTTAAAATCAGAATTTATATTTTGAAAAATCAGAATTTTTATTTATATTAAATCAGAATTAACATTTTATATGTATGTCAGATTTATTAGTTTAATTTATTTAAATCAGAATTTTTATACATAATAAACAGAATTATTATTTTCTGATTTATTATGTAAATCAGAAATTTATCAGAATTATTATTATTTTCTGATTTATTATTTAAATCAGAAATTTATTTTTAAATCAGAATTATTTTCGGAATTAAATCAGAATTATTATAAATAGTTTTACTATTTTATTTAGATTGGAATTATTATCTTATATATATATATATATGTAATCAGATTTACTATTTTAAATCAAAATTATTAATCTATGATATTTATATATATATATATGTATATGAATTGTTATTTTAAGTGCATAATAATCAAGAATTATTATTTATTTTAGAACTAGTATTTATAATACTTGGAAAAATCAGTTATAGTATTTTGATAGTATATACAAATCAATATTTATTTTATTTACCTATTTATAAATGAATTGTCATATATTTTATCAAATATAAAAGTATGAAAGATATGATTATTATATTTGAGAAATGTTAGTATTCTTTTTTATAAAATGCCTTGTTATTTAATAATCTATAAATTCCCAATACTTAACAAATCCTCAAAATTAATAGGGTAATCCTCTTGTGCACATCCTCTTGGGAAATTCCCTGATTCTTAATATATTTCCAAGAAATACGCAACGCAACCTAAGGTGAGTATACATGACCCATTTTCTATTTTACACTTTTGGGTGTAGTATGCATTTCCTATATCAAAAACACTATGTTAAACATTTTTGCACTATCTATCCACATTTCTTGTGAATCTATTTGACTCATGTTAATCATGTTATGCTAATGTTAAACATTTATGACTGTGTGTTCATTAACTTTGCAAGCCTCCCCTAACAATGGCAGCGCTGTAGGTTGTAACGCCCCTCCCATAATATTATGGGTATTGTTAGGATTATTCTATGTTACTCATGTTACCACCCTTCTAGGGTTAGGCTATGTTAATTGTGTTAAACTTTGGTTTGAACACATAGATTTCATCGTTACGAGTATAACTGTTAATATGAACTCATGTAGTCACGTGGATTTGATCATGTTAAACTATTTCAAACATATTATACTATATTCAAACTTGTATACTCGCCAACATGTTTTGTTGACTTTATTTTAAATGCATACTGCAGGATGAGGAATCAAGATTTGAAGAAATAAATAGGATGGCTTAGAAACCCACCTTGAAATAATCTATGTTTGATGTTTTGTTATTTCCTTTTATGACAATGTATGAAACTTTGGAATTTTAATAAATGGAATTTAATTATATTGTCACATTTAGTGTTATGATGTCTTTGAACAGTTTGTACGTCTCATCCCGATGTTTCCGCCATCGGTTGGGGTATGCATTTAAAATAAGATCATCCCCTCCCATAATATTATGGGTATTGTTAGGATTATTCTATGTTACTCATGTTACCACCCTTCTAGGGTTAGGCTATGTTAATTGTGTTACACCCCAACCGATGGCGGAAACATCGGGATGAGACGTACAAACTGTTCAAAGACATCATAACACTAAATGTGACAATATAATTAAGTTTCATTTATTAAAATTCCAAAGTTTCATACATTGCCATAAAAAGGAAATAACAAAACATCAAACATAGATTATTTCAAAGGTGGGTTTCTGTCACACCCTGGCTTTGCGGAAGCGTGGTTAATTTGGTGTGACTTCTTAATACCATAGCTTAATCATAACAAGCTATATGAATTTAAAATATGCAAGATCATCCATTGATAATAAAAATATTAAACATTGTCTTAATGGGTTAACACCCAACAACCATAACTTGTCTAAACATTACAAATGCAAACTTAAAGTAAACATGGTTCAGGGACTGTGACTTGTCCAGGAAAGAGTCACAAGTCTCGAACCCTGGATGACCTTGGGCCTAATGCAGCGGAAAACAAGCCATACCGCGCCAGATCGTTAGTTTCCTGAAATACATGTAAGTTGAAAAATCAACAATAATGTTGAGCGAGTTCATGCGAAAGTACGTAAACAAACCTTTATCTTTATCAAAAACCTGGTATGTAGCAAATAAGGAAAAAGAGATCACCAATGGTTTGCAAGGCCATTGATATGTGTGAAGTGCAAGTAGGGATGACTCAAACCTAGCGGATTTATGCGTCGGGCACTAAGTCACCCCGAGGTCCGTTCAGCTGGACCTGGGGCTGGGCTCGCTACACCCAGATAGATCTATCGCTCCTGTCCCTCGGTCCTACCATGAGGATTAATGGCCTCAAGTTTCCGCCTACCCACTCACATGATCTAAGTAACAAACCTCCTTACGCTAACCATACCATGTATAAACATATTCATAATCATAGTAACATGTATTTCACCCCCGCAGTTTATAAAACTGAAAACAGTTAAGAGAAAAGGGGGACATGAACTCACAGTCAGTGCGTAGCTAAATCAAGCACTCCAAATGTCCGAAAGCTGTGCAACGACCTACATGTGCTAATTCTATTAGACGGATGGCCGTGCTTTAGCTTTATAGTTTAATTTTCGGGAAACAGTTAGACAACCGTTCCTTGTATATATTTGGTAGTAAATCTCCTTCCCAAGGATGGGGGAATTAATACATGCGTGTTTATAATATTAAGTCTCACTTAATATATTTTATTTCTCATTCCAAAATATAATTATTTTTCTAAAAAATAATATATTTTCTCTTCGCATAATACTTTCCAAAATAATACGTTGACAATATCCGCATTTATGAATATTTCCGGATAAGGCGTAAGTTACGTTTTGGCGATTAAGCGGTAATAGTAATTACCGGTGTAACTTATATGTTTGTCGTGTAGGCGTTGGTATTATTTTTGGGTTCGACAAAGTTTGTAAATATTATTTTTACTCTAAAAATAATATTTATATATTTTCACAAAATAATCATAAACAGTGTGGTGAAAAATATATTTATCGAATAAATATTTACCACGTTTAGTTTTGTGAAAAATCCCACCTCCGATTATTTAATAAATAAAGTCATGGCGAAATATATTTGAAAACATTTCAAAATAGTTTAACACTTGCAAATAACTCTAAGTGTTAGATTTTAGAAAAATTTCGCCAGAGTTTCCCCTGTAACTGGAGGTGGCCACGCTTTCAAGCGTATCATTTTCTTTTACAAAATCACTTCAACAATTTCTTTAAATCAACCAATCAATTTCCGATACTTCAAACTAGTTTCAACACATCAAACTTGTAGACTAGTATGTAAAATCGCATTATTACATGAACTTGTAGTTTTTCCGAAAGTCATAGTGTAGATCACCTTATATTTAGTGGATCTATGTATAAAATAGTTTAGTCTTGTAAAAACCCCGTTTTTAGAACAAATCATCCTTTACAACTTCCCGACAACTTTTGTAAAAATTGTTATTTTGTCGGATCTTTCGTTTCACAAGTGTTTATACACTTGTAGTTTGTAAAAATCATACTTATTAACATGTCATCCGACTTTTATAAAACATGATTTTTCTTGACACTTGGTTCTACGAATATACCACTTGTACATACGTAGATCGGCTCGTTTTAAATACTATTTTACAAGTCAAAATACTTTTACACAAGTTCATGTTTCTCGTGTGGTGGAGTTTCACCTTTTAACCCTTGTACCCATAGAAACAAGCGTATGTCAAGATTCGTGATCTTAACAAAGTCGGGTTAAACGATGATAAGAGCCACCACATCGTAGATCGGGCCTCAATAATCAACATATTCGAATACTACGACTTTTACACGCGTTATAAGCTTTTAACCAACAATATTCGAGTTTTAGTAGCCTTTAAAGATTCAAAACGCATGATTTCGACTTTTAACCGTTAAAAATCATATTAACCACTTTAGATACGATCAAGAGTGCGTTTTAAACATTATACCTCTAGCTCGGGGCTAGGGAAGAATCTAGTTGGAAAAGGCGTGGATAAAAGCAAATGAACGAGGTCCTTCAACTTCCGCTTGCTTCAAGCTTCCTCGTACGTGACCCGAATGCCTTGTATGTGCTTGGAATGGCAAGACAAGAACCGAAAGATGGATGGTTGTGGGTGGGGGGTTACGGCCGAGAAGAGAGGGAGAGCAAGAGAGAGTGAGTTGGTGATTGGTGGTGGATGACAAGTCTTGTGTGGTGGAGGGTATTTATAGAAAAATCAAGCTCCTTCGTCCAACGGTTTACAAGTCCTCTAGATATCCACGAAATCTAATATAATAATCGAAAAGTGTACTCCTCTTGTCCCATCATGTTGGCCGAAATCTTTAGGGGGGTGGGGTATCCGGTTGGATCTCAAATGTTCAGTTAATGTTTAGTTACGTTAAGTAGGTTAAGTTTAGAGATTAACCCCGTTAGTTGCATGACGCGTTATAAAGCGGGTGTTAGGGAAATCAGGGACCCTAACTGGCTCAGAAAAAGACTAATAACATTTCTGGCAATATTTTTATGTTCCGGCTATAGTCCGGTTGTTCGGTTGGATAGTAATCCGTTAAAGTGCTTAAATAATCCTTTAAGCGGCGTAAATAATATTTTTAGCGACACAGTTTATTCTGCAAAGTGTCAGGAATATTTCCTCATGTTTTGGCACTTTATTAATTAGCTAGAAGCTAGTATGTTGACAGAAGTGCTGTGTTTTGTGCTTAGAATATGTTTTAGGCACATCCAATCTCTGTATCTTATTCCTAGAGACGCAGTTATACAACCCTTGTATCCTTACACACACTATGGGTGTAGTAAAATATTTCTGGCTCATTCAGGCCTTTAGAGGCAGTGTTTGCCTGATGCTGGCTATATCAGCATGTTCAATAGGTTATCCGTTCAAATGCTACTGTGCTTTTGTGCATCATGTTTGTCACTAGAGTTCAGTAAGCAAATAATGTAGTGACAGAAATCAAAGTATGACGCAGATATGTACAAGTATCAACAATCAAGTAGCAGTTTATCAGAAATCTCAGTTAAGCACAGTAATTAGGCAACAATTAATAGTTAATTAAGTCGTACGGATACCTGGTTTAGTGAGGATTGTCACATTCTCCCCCCGTTAAATAAATTTCGTCCCGAAATTTTAAATTCTGCTTGTAGAAGCAGGGTTCTCAGGAAATAAGTGGGGGTATTTCTCCTTCATTCGGTCTTCACGCTCCCAGGTGAACTCAGGACCATGTCTAGCATTCCAGCGAACTTTGACGAGCTTGACACTGCTCCGGCGGGTCTTGTTCACTTTCCAATCCGTGACCTCGACAGGTTCTTCAACGAAATGGAGTGTGTCATCAATATGAATTTCGTCGGTAGGAATGGCAACGTTAACTTGAGTTGGACTTCTCTTCAGATTGGATACATGAAATGTATCATGAACATTATTCAGTTCGGCAGGTAGATCCAACTTGTATGCTACGGTCCCAATTCTTTCCAAAACCTTGAAAGGACCAATGTAGCGTGGATTCAACTTCCCACGCTTCCCAAAGCGTGCCACACCCTTCCAGGGTGATACTTTTAACAAAACCATATCCCCAACCTCAAACTCCTAAGGTTTCCTTTTCAGATCTGCGTAGGTCTTCTGACGGTCGCGAGCCGCACTAATGCAATCTCGGATCTGCGCAATCTTATCTGTAGTTTCCTGAACTACATCGGGACCTAACAATTGTCTATCACCTGCGTCAGACCAACAGAGCGGCGACCTGCACTTGCGTCCATATAAGGCTTCGAATGGCGCGGCACCAATACTGGTGTGGTAGCTGTTGTTGTATGAAAATTCAACCAGGGGTAAATGCTTATCCCAGCTACCGCCTAAATCCATCACACATGCTCTCAGCATGTCCTCCAATGTCTGAATCGTCCGCTCACTTTGTCCGTCGGTCTGCGGGTGAAAGGCAGTACTCATATTCAGCTTTGAGCCATATCCTCGATACGAACCTCCCATCTCTATCAGAAATAATCGAGAGAGGTACTCCATGGCGTGTAACAATCTCTCTCATGTAGATTTCAGCCAATTTGCTTGTATGATCCTTCTCGCGGATGGGCAAGAAGTGTGCTGACTTCGTTAAGCGATCCACTATCACCCAGATAGTGTCATGGCCTTTTGGCGTTCTTGGCAACTTCATAATAAAATCCATGGAGATTTCTTCCCACTTCCACTGGGGAATTTTTGGTTGCTGCAGAAGTCCCGAAGGCTTCTGGTATTCCGCCTTAACTTTGGCGCAAGTTAAACATTTGCTCACGTAAATAGCAACATCGCCCTTCATCCTAGGCCACCAGTAGTAATCCTTAAGATCCTGGTACATCTTATCCGCTCCAGGGTGGATAGAGTACCGCGATTTGTGAGCTTCATCAAAGATAACCTCTCTTAAACCACCAAACAGAGGAACCCAAATCCTTTTCTCAAAACACAACGTTCCTTCCCTGTTTGGCACCAAAATCTTCTCCATCCCACGGAGATATTCTTCCTCAAGGTTTCCCTCCTTGAGAGCTTCCTTCTGTGCTGCACGAACGCGCGAGGAAAGGTCGGTTTGAATTATCATTTCCATAGCCCTAACCCTTATGGGCTTGATTCTCTCTTTACGACTTAGGGCGTCAGCGACCACATTCGCCTTCCCTGGATGATACTTGATCTCGCAGTCGTAATCGTTCAACAACTCGACCCATCGCCTTTGCCTCATATTCAACTCCTTCTGATTGAATATATGCTGGAGGCTCTTGTGATCTGTGAAAATCGTACACTTGGTACCATAAAGGTAGTGTCTCCAGATCTTCAAGGCAAAAACCACTGCGCCTAGCTCCAAATCATGAGTGGTATAGTTCTTTTCGTGCACTTTCAGTTGGCGTGATGCGTAGGCTATAACCTTTTGACGTTGCATCAACACACAACCCAACCCTTGACGCGATGCGTCGCAGTATACCACGAAATCGTCAGTACCTTCTGGCAGAGCTAAGATTGGCGCGTTGCAAAGCTTGTCTTTCAATATCTGAAATGCTTCGTCCTGTTTGATTCCCCAATCAAACTTCTTATCTTTCTACGTGAGGAGTGTCAACGGTTGAGCGATCCTTGAAAAGTTCTCGATGAACCTTCGATAATAGCCAGCCAAACCCAAGAATTGCCGAATCTCGGTTGGCGTCTTTGGCGTTTCCCAATCTTTGATCGCCTCGATCTTGGTTGGATCCACGTGGATTCCATCTCCATTCACCACGTGCCCAAGGAATTGCACTTCCCTTAGCCAAAACTCACACTTAGAGAACTTGGCATACAACTGTTCCTTCTTTAGCAGCTCCAGAATGGCTCTAAGATGTTGCTCGTGCTCAACCTTTGTCTTCGAATAAATCAAGATGTCGTCGATGAATACAATCACGAACTTATCCAGGTATGGCTTACAAACTCGGTTCATCAAATCCATGAACACTGCAGGTGCGTTTGTCAACCCAAACGGCATAACGAGAAACTCGTAGTGTCCATATCGAGTTCTGAAGGCTGTCTTCGGGATACTCTCCTCCTGTATCCGTAGCTGATGGTATCCAGATCGAAGATCGATCTTTGAATAGAAGCTTGAACCTTGAAGCTGGTCGAACAGATCATCGATTCTTGGCAGGGGATACCTATTCTTGATCGTCAGCTTGTTCAACTCTCTGTAGTCAATGCACATACGGAAACTACCGTCCTTCTTCTTCACAAACAAAACTGGAGCTCCCCAAGGCGAGAAGCTTGGTCGGATAAAACCCTTGTCTAACAACTCTTGAAGTTGTGTCGACAGCTCTTGCATCTCAGACGGAGCAAGTCTGTAAGGTGCCTTAGCCACAGGCGCGGCGCCTGGAACTAAGTCGATGCGAAACTCCACTTGCCTCTGAGGTGGCAAGCCAGGCAAGTCTTCTGGAAAGACTTCCGGGTATTCCCTCACGACAGGGATGTCTTCGATCTTCGGCTCAGCAGCCTTTTTATCCACAATGTGTGCTAGAAAAGCAACACATCCTTTCTGCAAACACTTCCTTGCTTTCAGGCAGCTAATCATCCTTAACGGCGTCTCACGCTTCTCCCCATGAACAACAATGGTCTCACCATCATCGGTCGGGATACGAATAATCTTCTCGTGACAAACTATCTCCGCTTTATTACTCGATAACCAATCCATCCCTACTACCACGTCGAAGCTTCCCAACTGGACTGGTAGTAGATCGAGAGCAAACTCACGCTCTCCCAGTTCTATTACGCAACCTCGAATCACCTCGTTAGATTCTACTAATTTCCCATTCGCTAATTCGATCGAGTATGGAATATCTAACTTACTAGCGGCTAAACCAAGCATGTTTCTAAATTCTAGCGATACGAAGCTATAATCGGCACCAGTATCAAACAAAACGGATGCATAGCGTTGGTTTACAGGGAACGTACCAGTGACAACATTGGGATCCTGGCGCGCTTCCCTGGCCTCCATGTTAAAAACTCTTCCGCGTGCCTGGTTTAATTCTGGGCAATTCCTCTTGTAATGCCCAACATCACCGCAGTTAAAACATCCGGGCCTCTGCCCGTTCCCACCATTGTTTCCAGCTTGATGGTTTCCCTGGTTCCGATTCATGGCGCCCGCTTGGTTAGCATTATTGGCGCGGTTCCCATCACCTCCCTGGTTTCCTTGTGGGCGGTTCCCATTACCACTACGGTTATTCCTATTCCCAGATCCTCCCTGGCCTCCCCGGCCAGCACTAGCCCAACAAAAGTCCTTCGTATGACCAGTCTTCCCACATGATTCACAAACTCTTAGGCTGCAACGACCAGAGTGATGTCGTTGGCATGAGTTGCACTTGGGTTGTGCACCCATGTATCCCTTCCCTTTCTTTTTACCACCAGCTGTATCTTGGGCTGGCGCATTCGATTCCCCTTTCTTAACCACCATCCCGGTGCCCTGCTTGAAATTCGAAAACTTTCGCTTGTTTCCACCTGACGACTCCACGTGAGTCTCTTTCTTCTTCGGCTCGACTTCATCAAACTTGTTCAACCGAATTGCCTCTTCGGTGAGAGCCACACTCAGATCAATGGCTTCAGTGATAGTTGCGGGTTTGGAAGAAGTCACCATGCTGATTATTTGAGGAGCCAATCCCCAAATGAAGCGTTCAATTCTCTTGAACTCAGGCGTAACCATGTAGGGTACCACGTGCGACAGATCGTGGAACCTCTGAACATACTCAGCTATCTTGGAACCTTCCATCTTCAGGTGCCAGAATTCGGTCTCTAACCTCTGGATTTCAGCGCGAGAACAGTACTTCTTGCGCATAAGTTCTTTCAACTCAGTCCACGTTAGTGCGTAAGCTGCGGCTTCTCCAAGGGTCTGGACCTGTAGATTCCACCAGGATAGGGCTCCATCCACAAATAGCCCTGAGATGTAAGTGACTTGTTGATCTAGCGCGCATTTGCTCATGCGAAGTACGGACTCGGTTTTCTCAGCCCAGCGGACGAAAGCAACAGCACCTCCCGTGCCATCGAAGTTTATGGGCTTGCACTCCAAGAATTGTTTGTAGGTACACCCATGCGGTGGATTGTTGTTGTTGCCCGTGTTGCCGGAGTTGCTTCCGCTCATTCCTCCCTGAGAGGCAGCATATTGAGCAATAGCAGCAGCAATGACTTGCTGTAGTTCGTCCTGAGTAGTGGGCATCGGCTGAGGTTGTCGTCTTGGCGCCATCTTCTAAAGATGTGTACGTTGGTCAGGCCATAATAAAACGTACGTATATAGTAATAATAATAGCACATAACATCTCATGTTATCAACATATCACACACAACATCCCATGTCCCAACATCCCATGTCACAAATATCATACATACAACATCCCATGTCCCAACATCCCATGTTGCAAATATCATACATACAACATCCCATGTCCCAACATCCCATGTTACAAATATCATACATACAACATCCCATGTCCCAACATCCCATGTTGCAAATATCATACATACAACATCCCATGTCCCAACATCCCATGTTGCAAATATCATACATACAACATCCCATGTCCCAACAATATAAATAAGAAATCAAGTGCATCAGATATGGTGAGAATACCGCGATTGCTACATATATCGAGACCATAATGTGTAGTAAGTGTGTCATACAACCATCAACCAAATAGGGGCTACATCACCCCTGTACAAAACTATATCATATCAGTATCACATACATCAGGTACATCAAATAAGTATCAACAAAAGTCAGAAATCATCAGATGGTCTCCAAAAGGCTGTGCAGTCACAATCGCTGTCGTCTCACCATCGTCTACCACTATGGCACCGATGAGCTCTATGCGGATGGGGGTGGAGGAGGGGGAAAATGAGTGTAGAGTAAGCGGCGTAAATGAAGCCAGTCCTCCTCCATCGCCTGCTGAGTGCGAATAACAGAAGCGATCTGCTGCTCCATAGTCGAAAGTCGGGCAGCAAAGTCCGGGGGTAATGATCGAAAAGGTTGAAAAGATGAAGATGTCTGACCATGATGTGGACCTGTGATAACTGAGCTCTCTCGAGCTCCTGGAGTCGCTGTGTATGGGACTCACGCTGATGGACAAAGGACATCAAGACGTCCTCTATGGTATGTCCCATATGGAATGGATGATATGGATCAGTGGGTGGCATCGGAGAGGAAGATGACCAAAGCAGTGGCATGCTGGTGGGATCGAATGGTGCTACATGAACAGAAGATGGAACAGGTGTCATCTGAGGCATGAAAGGCATAGGCATCGGTATGTGCCCAAAAGGGTGGGCTGAAGAGCCCTCTCCAGGCCCCGTTGGAGGTACAAACGGTGGGCTCTGAAATGAAAAATCAGTATGATGTGCATCAGTGTGATGTGGTGGAAACGGTGGAACATCCTCGTCAGCAGGTATCCAACCGTGCTGAGCCTCATCATCGGGTGGATCCATATGCTCTGCAAACAGAGCGTGCTCAGGCTCGAGAGGTACAGGATCAAATGGAGCAATGACAGGATCAACGGGTGCAACATGCTCAACTGGGTGGTCAACAGGGATATCAGCAATCAAAGGGGGATCAACAAAAGGTGGATCAACAACAGGATCATCAGCTATCAAAAGAACATCACCAACAGGTGGGTCGGCCAAAACGGGCTCAACAGGAACGTCAGCATGTACCAAGTCATGCTCATGCACAGGATCGAGAGCAGCTGCCTGCTCTGGGGCCAAGGCAGGCTCTGGGTCATCAAAAGCTATGTCAAAATCAAACTCCGGATCAAAGGGATCGATAGGATCGACGGGATCAACAGGGTCCTCCATATGCTGGTCCATAGGAATATACTCAATATCGTGGTCAGGATCAAATCCTGGAGGAAAAACGGGATCAGAATCCTCAATTTCATCGTGCTCGAACACAAAGCTCGGGATGGGTGCGGCAGAAGATGCCTGATCGGGGTCCGAGTCATGTACAAAATGCTGCGTGCTCACCTCGTGAGACGGAGCAGATGCCACAGACTCAAAGGAGTCTGGGACTGGCGAATGGGCGGGCGAGTCCTCAGCTGGAGCACCAGCGATCATCAAAAGATCGCCAGCGGGAAGAGGGGCTGCATCAGGAATCTCGTCCTCGTAAGGCTCGTCCTCAAAGAGATCAATGTCACCGTCAGCCTCGGCGTCGGGTAGCAAGTCGTATGCTGGATAAGAAGCAAGAGGTATGAGAGCTGGAATCGCTACCAAGGGAAGATACTCAGCAGGTGGGTCATCGATATGCTCATCAGCGCCGTCGGGCAGAGCGAAGGGCTGGAAGTCATCATCATCGGTGCTGGTGAAGTCGGAGGTATGCACCTCGTGCTCTGAAGACACAATGTCGTCCGACACTATGGGTAATGGTCCAGTGGTATCTGAATCACCCGTGGCTGGTGAGTCCATGGGTCTGTAACATAAACACAAAATATGCACAAAAATCAGTAAATCAGGTAATCACACAAGTTACCAAGTAATAATCACATAATCCTCCTAGTCCCACTAGCCTCCCAGCCTCCCAGACTGTCCTTCCTAGTCCCACTAGCCAACTTTCCCAGCCTCTCAGACTGACTTCCTAGTCCCACTAGCAAACTTTCCCAGCCTCCCAGACTGACTCCCTAGTCCCACTAGCAAACTTTCCCAGCCTCCCAGACTGACTCCCTAGTCCCACTAGCAAATTCTCCCAGCCTCCCAGACTGACTCCCTAGTCCCACTAGACAACTACCTCGACCCATTAGATCGAGCCTCGGCCTCCCAGACCGAGCATCAGTCTCCCAGACCGAGCCTCAGCCTCCTAGACTGAGCCTAAAAATAATAAATAAAATATGCTCAACATTTGTTTATAAAAACGTTTTGGATCTGGACTTAAGTGGTATGCAGTAAAAATGTTTTCGTGAGAGCCCTAGTGATCATAGTCTAGACTCGAGAAGGAATCCTAGTTCGCTATGATCAGAGCTCTGATACCAAGCTGTCACACCCTGGCTTTGCGGAAGCGTGGTTAATTTGGTGTGACTTCTTAATACCATAGCTTAATCATAACAAGCTATATGAATTTAAAATATGCAAGATCATCCATTGATAATAAAAATATTAAACATTGTCTTAATGGGTTAACACCCAACAACCATAACTTGTCTAAACATTACAAATGCAAACTTAAAGTAAACATGGTTCAGGGACTGTGACTTGTCCAGGAAAGAGTCACAAGTCTCGAACCCTGGATGACCTCGGGCCTAATGCAGCGGAAAACAAGCCATACCGCGCCAGATCGTTAGTTTCCTGAAATACATGTAAGTTGAAAAATCAACAATAATGTTGAGCGAGTTCATGCGAAAATACGTAAACAAACCTTTATCTTTATCAAAAACCTGGTATGTAGCAAATAAGGAAAAAGAGATCACCAATGGTTTGCAAGGCCATTGATATGTGTGAAGTGCAAGTAGGGATGACTCAAACCTAGCGGATTTATGCGTCGGGCACTAAGTCACCCCGAGGTCCGTTCAGCTGGACCTGGGGCTGGGCTCGCTACACCCAGATAGATCTATCGCTCCTGTCCCTCGGTCCTACCATGAGGATTAATGGCCTCAAGTTTCCGCCTACCCACTCACATGATCTAAGTAACAAACCTCCTTACGCTAACCATACCATGTATAAACATATTCATAATCATAGTAACATGTATTTCACCCCCGCAGTTTATAAAACTGAAAACAGTTAAGAGAAAAGGGGGACATGAACTCACAGTCAGTGCGTAGCTAAATCAAGCACTCCAAATGTCCGAAAGCTGTGCAACGACCTACATGTGCTAATTCTATTAGACGGATGGCCGTGCTTTAGCTTTATAGTTTAATTTTCGGGAAACAGTTAGACAACCGTTCCTTGTATATATTTGGTAGTAAATCTCCTTCCCAAGGATGGGGGAATTAATACATGCGTGTTTATAATATTAAGTCTCACTTAATATATTTTATTTCTCATTCCAAAATATAATTATTTTTCTAAAAAATAATATATTTTCTCTTCGCATAATACTTTCCAAAATAATACGTTGACAATATCCGCATTTATGAATATTTCCGGATAAGGCGTAAGTTACGTTTTGGCGATTAAGCGGTAATAGTAATTACCGGTGTAACTTATATGTTTGTCGTGTAGGCGTTGGTATTATTTTTGGGTTCGACAAAGTTTGTAAATATTATTTTTACTCTAAAAATAATATTTATATATTTTCACAAAATAATCATAAACAGTGTGGTGAAAAATATATTTATCGAATAAATATTTACCACGTTTAGTTTTGTGAAAAATCCCACCTCCGATTATTTAATAAATAAAGTCATGGCGAAATATATTTGAAAACATTTCAAAATAGTTTAACACTTGCAAATAACTCTAAGTGTTAGATTTTAGAAAAATTTCGCCAGAGTTTCCCCTGTAACTGGAGGTGGCCACGCTTTCAAGCGTATCATTTTCTTTTACAAAATCACTTCAACAATTTCTTTAAATCAACCAATCAATTTCCGATACTTCAAACTAGTTTCAACACATCAAACTTGTAGACTAGTATGTAAAATCGCATTATTACATGAACTTGTAGTTTTTCCGAAAGTCATAGTGTAGATCACCTTATATTTAGTGGATCTATGTATAAAATAGTTTAGTCTTGTAAAAACCCCGTTTTTAGAACAAATCATCCTTTACAACTTCCCGACAACTTTTGTAAAAATTGTTATTTTGTCGGATCTTTCGTTTCACAAGTGTTTATACACTTGTAGTTTGTAAAAATCATATTTATTAACATGTCATCCGACTTTTATAAAACATGATTTTTCTTGACACTTGGTTCTACGAATATACCACTTGTACATACGTAGATCGGCTCGTTTTAAATACTATTTTACAAGTCAAAATACTTTTACACAAGTTCATGTTTCTCGTGTGGTGGAGTTTCACCTTTTAACCCTTGTACCCATAGAAACAAGCGTATGTCAAGATTCGTGATCTTAACAAAGTCGGGTTAAACGATGATAAGAGCCACCACATCGTAGATCGGGCCTCAATAATCAACATATTCGAATACTACGACTTTTACACGCGTTATAAGCTTTTAACCAACAATATTCGAGTTTTAGTAGCCTTTAAAGATTCAAAACGCATGATTTCGACTTTTAACCGTTAAAAATCATATTAACCACTTTAGATACGATCAAGAGCGCGTTTTAAACATTATACCTCTAGCTCGGGGCTAGGGAAGAATCTAGTTGGAAAAGGCGTGGATAAAAGCAAATGAACGAGGTCCTTCAACTTCCGCTTGCTTCAAGCTTCCTCGTACGTGACCCGAATGCCTTGTATGTGCTTGGAATGGCAAGACAAGAACCGAAAGATGGATGGTTGTGGGTGGGGGGTTACGGCCGAGAAGAGAGGGAGAGCAAGAGAGAGTGAGTTGGTGATTGGTGGTGGATGACAAGTCTTGTGTGGTGGAGGGTATTTATAGAAAAATCAAGCTCCTTCGTCCAACGGTTTACAAGTCCTCTAGATATCCACGAAATCTAATATAATAATCGAAAAGTGTACTCCTCTTGTCCCATCATGTTGGCCGAAATCTTTAGGGGGGTGGGGTATCCGGTTGGATCTCAAATGTTCAGTTAATGTTTAGTTACGTTAAGTAGGTTAAGTTTAGAGATTAACCCCGTTAGTTGCATGACGCGTTATAAAGCGGGTGTTAGGGAAATCAGGGACCCTAACTGGCTCAGAAAAAGACTAATAACATTTCTGGCAATATTTTTATGTTCCGGGTATAGTCCGGTTGTTCGGTTGGATAGTAATCCGTTAAAGTGCTTAAATAATCCTTTAAGCGTCGTAAATAATATTTTTAGCGACACAATTTATTCTGCAAAGTGTCAGGAATATTTCCTCATGTTTTGGCACTTTATTAATTAGCTAGAAGCTAGTATGTTGACAGAAGTGCTGTGTTTTGTGCTTAGAATATGTTTTAGGCACATCCAATCTCTGTATCTTATTCCTAGAGACGCAGTTATACAACCCTTGTATCCTTACACACACTATGGGTGTAGTAAAATATTTCTGGCTCATTCAGGCCTTTAGAGGCAGTGTTTGCCTGATGCTGGCTATATCAGCATGTTCAATAGGTTATCCGTTCAAATGCTACTGTGCTTTTGTGCATCATGTTTGTCACTAGAGTTCAGTAAGCAAATAATGTAGTGACAGAAATCAAAGTATGACGCAGATATGTACAAGTATCAACAATCAAGTAGCAGTTTATCAGAAATCTCAGTTAAGCACAGTAATTAGGCAACAATTAATAGTTAATTAAGTCGTACGGATACCTGGTTTAGTGAGAATTATCACAGTTTCTAGGCCATCCGATTCATTTCTTCAAATCTTGATTCATCGTTACGAGTATAACTGTTAAGATTATGGGTATTGTTAGGATTATTCTATGTTACTCATGTTACCACCCTTCTAGGGTTAGGCTATGTTAATTGTGTTAAACTTTGGTTTGAACACATAGATTTCATCGTTACGAGTATAACTGTTAATATGAACTCATGTAGTCACGTGGATTTGATCATGTTAAACTATTTCAAACATATTATACTATATTCAAACTTGTATACTCGCCAACATGTTTTGTTGACTTTATTTTAAATGCATACTGCAGGATGAGGAATCAAGATTTGAAGAAATAAATAGGATGGCTTAGAAACCCACCTTGAAATAATCTATGTTTGATGTTTTGTTATTTCCTTTTATGACAATGTATGAAACTTTGGAATTTTAATAAATGGAATTTAATTATATTGTCACATTTAGTGTTATGATGTCTTTGAACAGTTTGTACGTCTCATCCCGATGTTTCCGCCATCGGTTGGGGTGTGACAGATTGGTATCAGAGCCATAACTATAGGGAATTAGGAAAAGTAGGAATGCTTTTACCTAGTCTATAGTTTAGGAGCTTTCTCATTTATTTGCTGTTTAAGACAATATTCCCTTCTCTCTTCCTTGCTTCCCTCTATTCTTTTGGACTTCTAATATACAAGCCTTTCCTAAGGCTAACACAATACACACATGGAAGCTGTGAAGACACTCATGTAATACAATCGAAATGATTCATCAAAACAGGGGTGATTCCCATATTTGGTGATGATTTTCATTCAGCGTAAAATTGATTTTTGCACGAAACCTACCCTCAAGTTAGGAGTGACATCCAAACCTTGATGGGAGTTTCCATTTCATATTCTAGTGGACCCTCATCTTTGGATGAGTACCAACCACATCAGGGTACGATGTTATCAAGTTAGAGGTGAAACTCGCATCTTGTTAACTAGTCCCATTCCTTGATTTTCGATCTCGCCAAAGTTTCGATTTTCCCAATCGATTAAGGACGTGTAGTAACTGGAAGGACAAGCATCGTTAGTCGCTCCTCGATGAGAGTGTTTGTCTATTAGGCCAAAGCACGTCTCCTTAATTCGAAAAGGATTTCGATTCACTTTGGAATAGTCTTATGTTACATTCCGTGACAATCCATGTTTTTATGATAAATCTCTTTTTATGTTATCTCAATTATTATGTTTTACGTTAAATCTCTTTTATGCTATCTCATTTTCTTCGCGTGTTCTACATTTGTACGTTATCTAATTTCAATTTAATACATGCATACTAATATGTTATAATGGATTCGTGATTACTGGGTTATTCTTATGTGATGAACTTGTCTTTTAACCCACACCTTAACATGTATAGCACTATGCGTAGTGCTATAGGAGTAGCGCCCGCCCGTATTCTAGTGGTCATGTTAAGTCTTTCAATTGCGGTACACGATGGGTTGACATGTTTATTCACATGCCAGTGATACGTTAATCTTGTTAACTAAGTGTGTCATGTGGATTGTTCTAAATCTTATGCTAACATCATCAAGATAGGAGTGATTTCCTTACCTTGACAATTAGCTTCGCTCAATTTTCAACTCCACCAATGAGCTAGGGGTGATTTCCTTACCTCAGAGGTAGTTGCCAACTCTTTTTCGTTTTCAACGAAACTTTATATTTGAGCGTTATCTTCATTTCAAGTTTGGGAACACGAATCAGTCTTCTTCTTAAGATTTCGAGGACGAAATCTCCTAAAGTAGGGGCGACTGTGACATCTCGTATTTTCAATCTTTCCATTTTTGGCAAGTCTACTTGTACTTTCTATTTTTGTAAGTTGTACCTTTGTCGTATTTGATTCTATTCCAAAATTGTACTCGAGACTTGAAATCATAGTGAAAGTGCATGATTTTATTCATATTTGTGTTTGAATGCTAGGTATTGTCAAAATAATTCAAAACATGATAAACTATGTTAAACACGTAAAAACAGGGAAATTACATCTTAATCTTAGCTCTTAAATTCATCATTTCCAAGAGATTACCCTAAACCGTACAAAAATTGGGAATTTATACGTCAATTCGGTAAAAATATCAAAATTTGGGTTAAACTGATTTTTATATTATTTTATTAATATTTTAAATAAGTAAATTAATAATTAAAATTAAATAAATAAATACTTTAAACTTAAATTTTTATGATTTTTGTTAGTTTGGTTAGTTAAACTAACCTGGTTAGCCAATTCCTATTTAAATCAGCTAACCAGGTTAAGTTTACTAAAGGGCAGCACTAACTGAGTTAGAAAACTCAGTTAGTGACTAACCTGGTTTGTTAATTAAAAAGACAGTAAAAAGGGGGGGGGGGAGAATCGGATTCGAACCCGCGACCTCTTGATTAACAAACGACGAACTAACCACTCGGCCGGGCATGCCACATCCGACAAACATTGAACCCGTAATTCATTTAACATGACATTAAAGGCTGCGAATTTAAATCAGTAACCGCCTAAACCTTTCACTTTCTCCGGCCTTTGAACTGTTACCGGAAAACCGCGACTGATCATGATCTCGTAACCGACCTGCAACCTCTTATTTAAACACCACCGATCCTTCATCATTTCTCTTCCTTCACATCGATCACCCGAAACCGAAACCGAAGCAAACCGTCGACCACCACCTCGCCGCCGGAACCACTTCTCCGCCGGAATCCTGCAACCACCGCACCACCACCTTCACCGCCGTCTGCCGTATTGTTATTATTATTATTATTATTATTATTATTATTATGATTATTATTATTATGATTATTATTATTAATATTATTATTATTTTTAGATATTACTATTATCAGATTAATTATTTTATTTTTATCAGAAATTATATTTTAAAATCAGAAGTATTATTTATTTAAATCAGAATTTATATTTCAGAATAATTATTTTACTAAATCAGAATTTATATTTCAGAATTATTACTTTATTAAATCAGAATTTATATTTCAGAATTATTACTTTATTAAATCAGAATTTATATTTCAGAATTATTACTTATTTAAAATCAGAATTTATATTTTGAAAAATCAGAATTTTTATTTATATTAAATCAGAATTAACATTTTATATGTATGTCAGATTTATTAGTTTAATTTATTTAAATCAGAATTTTTATACATAATAAACAGAATTATTATTTTCTGATTTATTATGTAAAGCAGATATTTATCAGAATTATTATTATTTTTTGATTTATTATTTAAATCAGAAATTTATTTTTAAATCAGAATTATTTTCGGAATTAAATCAGAATTATTATAAATAGTTTTACTATTTAAAAAAAAAAGAAAAATTAAAAAAATTAAAAAAACCCAAACTTTGGGCGTAAAAAACTACCCCCTCGGGCGCGCCGTTTGAACCCAAAATTTACACCCGGTCTTAAAATATACGGATCTAGGTGTAAAAAAAATTTCGTGGTCAACGGCCACCCGCGGGTCGCGGTTCTCGTGGTTCTTACAACTCGGGGTGGTTCTCATTCTAGCGGTCCCCTATATATATATATATATATATATATATATATATATATATATATATATATATATATATATATATATAATCAGATTTACTATTTTAAATCAAAATTATTAATCTATGATATTTATATATATATGTATATGAATTGTTATTTTGAGTGCATAATAATCAAGAATTATTATTTATTTTAGAACTAGTATTTATAATACTTGGAAAAATCAGTTATAGTATTTTGATAGTATATACAAATCAATATTTTTTTTATTTACCTATTTATAAATGAATTGTCATATATTTTATCAAATATAAAAGTATGAAACATATGATTATTATATTTGAGAAATGTTAGTATTCTTTTTTATAAAATGCCTTGTTATTTAATAATCTATAAATTCCCAATACTTAACAAATCCTCAAAATTAATAGGGTAATCCTCTTGTGCACATCCTCTTGGGAAATTCCCTGATTCTTAATATATTTCCAAGAAATACGCAACGCAACCTAAGGTGAGTATACATGACCCATTTTCTATTTTACACTTTTGGGTGTAGTATGCATTTCCTATATCAAAAACACTATGTTAAACATTTTTGCACTATCTATCCACATTTATTGTGAATCTATTTGACTCATGTTAATCATGTTATGCTAATGTTAAACATTTATGACTGTGTGTTCATTAACTTTGCAAGCCTCCCCTAACAATGGCAGCGCTGTAGGTTGTAACGCCCCTCCCATAATATTATGGGTATTGTTAGGATTATTCTATGTTACTCATGTTACCACCCTTCTAGGGTTAGGCTATGTTAATTGTGTTAAACTTTGGTTTGAACACATAGATTTCATCGTTACGAGTATAACTGTTAATATGAACTCATGTAGTCACGTGGATTTGATCATGTTAAATTATTTCAAACATATTATACTATATTCAAACTTGTATACTCGCCAACATGTTTTGTTGACTTTATTTTAAATGCATACTGCAGGATGAGGAATCAAGATTTGAAGAAATAAATAGGATGGCTTAGAAACCCACCTTGAAATAATCTATGTTTGATGTTTTGTTATTTCCTTTTATGACAATGTATGAAACTTTGGAATTTAAATAAATGGAATTTAATTATATTGTCACATTTAGTGTTATGATGTCTTTGAACAGTTTGTACGTCTCATCCCGATGTTTCCGCCATCGGTTGGGGTGTGACAAAAAGAAAGTGAAACTTTCACATGGGCAGAAAGACAGACTGAGGAAAAAGAGGAAGAAGGCAAGAGAGTATCTTGAGAAGATTTTGTCCTCGGGTTCACCGGACAGATCGATTAAGAGTTCTGATGAATCAACTTCCTCGGCTGCAAAGTCAAGCAAGATGAATTCTTCAGATACAAATCCGAGGACTAAAGAGGATAAGAAGAAGAAGAAAGTGAGGTTTTCACTTCCCGGCGATGAATCTGACGTGCTGAAGTCAGATAAGCCACCTTCTGGCGATGAATCTGTTTCTTCGGAAACAAAGGAGCCACATGTCGGCAATGAATCTGACAGGTCAAAGTCAGACAAGCCACATTCAGGCAATGATTCTGGTTCGTCAAAGCCAGAAGAGCCATTGGTTAAGGAAAAATTGTCGAAAACACCCAAGGCTGGTCGGGCTTGGGTGGATCTTTTTAAATGAAAAACCTGACTTGCCGGAGCTCCCAGGTTTGTAAGAGTGGAGCATGAATCGGCATCTTTTTAAATCTGTGTTTGAAGATTTTGCAGGAATTGCCGGAGCTCCCAGGTTGGTAAGCGTGGAGCATGAATCGGCATCTTTCTTGAATTTTATTCGGTAACGTCAATCATGCAAACGGTAAAGAGGTTTGGTTGTGTTTGTGAATGTATTACAAGTGGTACAGAGGATTCTGGACTGCATATGGTAAATCAAGGACATTAACTTGTACTTGGATTTTCCTACTTTTGTGTAGAAAACAAGATGATGAAATAACCCCGTACCTAAACTGTTTGGTAAACAAACTAAGTTTTCCGGAAAAGCCATTCTGATTAAAACAAACTTAAGTGTTTTGAAATCACAATGGGAAAATAGTTTGTTGTGAGGGGGAGTTTTGATTGTTTATGCCAGGTGGATAGAGAATTGAAGTTGTAACACCCCCAAAATACCACCTGCGGAAACCCCCGCGAGGCGTGTTACACATCAGAGTCTGAGCCACCAATCACATTGAACCAATAGAAAATACTTAATAAAACATGTTATCAAACCAATAATGTCGAGTAGCGGAAGCATATAATAAATTATTTTGTAATCGTTTCATAATAATTCAAAACCAAAGTGTCAATACTAGCAATCTCATAGCTTCGATCCATGACAACTCCAGCACTCCCAGATAGCAAGTCCACGCTCCACAGTTAACGACCTACAAGCATGCAACAAGTGTGTCAGACTACGCTGGTGAGTTCAAGGTATTGCGTACGTGTGAAGTTACCGGGTATTAGTTAAGTCAACTCGTTGTATGTTTCTGATATCGTTGTTAATTCGTTTGTTGTACCGTATGCAGCGTCAATGATGGGAATGCCTAACTCCAATGCCCCACAGGCATTGGTAAAGTCAAGGTATCAAACAACCTTGACCAACTGTAGGAGGTCTTATATCCGCGTTACAAGTTGTCCCAGTAATTAGTTCACGCCCGTCCTTACGGCCCGGTGTGAGGGTGCCAAACCTAATAGCGCTATCAACTAATTACCCCATTGCCTTACAGGCAATCCGGTAAATGATTGTTTCTAAGTTTCAGTTGTTTACCCCAAGTTTTCCTTCCAAATGTTTATCAGATGTCCCAAACCACCGGGACGCATGCTTGAGAAAATGCAATGAACTCACCTGGGGTTGCTCGGTATGATTCACACAGTTCAATTAAGTTAATAAGCAATCAACCACGTCCTACCAAAGTTATCATACCAATCAGATTCGCATTCAAGTATTGCACGTAAGTTCCACACGTATAATAACAGGCTGTGCAAGTATTCAACATGGTATTCCACGTAACCAATCACGTAAACAAGCATCACGTAAACAGACAGTGTCCAAGTGTTCAGCCCAATCTGTTGGGCTCGTATTTGTGCAGGCCCAACAACAGCATGTACGATTACATGGTCTCGAGTCGCAACAAGGAAAGGTCCCGAGTCGCAACCAGCGATCTCGAGTCGCAACCAAAGGCGGTTACGAGTCGCAACGGGACTCGCAACTGGGGTCTCGGCTTGTCATGGTCCGGTTACGAGTCGCAACAGGACTCGCAACCGTGGTTTCGGTTCATGCTGTTCGTGTCGGTGTGTGTGTTGGTTTCGACTCGCAACCGTGTGTGGTTTCGAGTCGCAATGGGAGATCCCGACTCGCAACCTCCTGTCGTAACCGGATGTGTAACTGATTTCCTGATTTACAGCTCATAATTTCCGTAACTGATTATGCACAAATTTGGAAATTCAATCATGATCAATTAACAGTTTTGTTTATCATCAAAACGGATCAAACAGCAGTTTCTAAACAGAATCATGTATGTTCATATTATCATCATCAAGAACAGTGGATCGGATCATGTGACAATCGATTTCATAAACTATCAAGCAACCTAAATCATGTTCCCAAATCATAACATCACAACCGGTTAACAAACATCATATCCGATTAGATACAAACATGGCCGATTCATGAACATTAACAGTTAACATCATAATCAAACATATTATCATGCAACAATACTCACAAGAACTTTCATATAACAACCAATTCCTCAACAATATTCAAACCATCAATAAACATAACAATCACTAACCGAATTAAAGAAGAGACAAGAATGATCCTCGGTTGTAGGGTGTGGGTGTGTCGCCGGGTTCCAAGTAGCCGAGAGGGAGAGAGAGTTCTTTAGGGTTTGTGTGTGTTTGTGAGATAATTGTAACAAATGAGAGAACTTCCTCCACTAGTGAGTGTTTACACGGTTTAAGAGAGTGGGCCGTCCCCTCATCGGGCCGCCCTAACGGTCTCGAGTCCATCAATCATGGACCGAATGAGTTGTGTAGGCAAATGGGTCGTGTATTCGGGTTATGTAACATATAACATATATCACGATTTCACATAAAACACATATATCATGTTATTCACTAATGTTCACACAATCACGTAATGTTACACAAAACAGGTTCGAAATACGAGTTGTCACAGTATCCCCAACTAAAAGGAAATTTCGTCCCGAAATTTGGTACGCACTCACTAACGTAAGCTATACAGGTTAAAGCTAGGTAGGTTACATCGTTTGCTGGTTTTCCTGGGGTGTCACATCCTCCCCAACTTGAATGGGAATTTCGTCCCGAAATTCGCTAGTTGCCTCAACTCTAGGTTCACTAGGTTCTGCCTGATCTGTGGGAAACAAATGTGGATACTTAAGTTTCATCTGGTCCTCGCGTTCCCACGTGAACTCTGGACCCCGTCTCGAGTTCCAACGAACTCTGACAATCGGTATGCGGCTGTGCTTACGAACTTTGACTTCCCGATCCATGATTTCAATTGGTTCTTCGACAAACTGCAATTTGTCGTCTATCTTTAGTTCTTGGAATGGTACTACTAGTGTTTCGTCAACCAAACACTTCTTTAGCTGTGATACATGAAATACATCATGGACATTACCCAACTCAGCAGGTAATTCCAACCTGTAGGCCACCTTTCCAATCCGTTCTAAAATTTTGAAGGGTCCTACATAACGAGGGTTTAGTTTGCCGCGTTTCCCAAAACGCACCACACCCTTCCAGGGTGAGACCTTTAGCATAACTCGGTCATTAACTTCGAATTCCAACGGCTTACTACGCTTGTCAGCGTAACTTTTCTGACGATCGCGAGCTGCGGCCATACGGTTTCTGATCTGCACGATGCTTTCTGATGCTTCAAGGACAAACTCAGGTCCTGTGATCTGACTATCTCCCACCTCATGCCAACAGAGAGGTGAACGACATTTCCGTCCGTACAGTGCTTCGAACGGAGCTGCCTTAATACTTGAATGGTAGCTGTTGTTGTAAGAGAATTCTATCAACGGTAGGTGTTTCTCCCATCCTTTTCCAAAGTCGAGTACGCATGCTCGAAGCATGTCTTCAAGTGTTTGGATGGTGCGCTCGCTTTGACCATCCGTCTGCGGGTGATAAGCGGTACTCATGTCGAGTTGGGAACCAAACGATTTATGCATAGACTGCCATAACTCTGAAGTGAAACGCGGATCACGGTCTGAAATGATAGAAGTTGGCACTCCATGCCTAGCAACCACTTCCTTGAGATACACTGCTGCCAGCTGAGAAAACTTGTCCGTTTCCTTGATTGCTAGGAAGTGTGCTGATTTCGTGAGGCGATCAACAATCACCCAAATAGTGTCATTCCCAGCCTGAGTTCTTGGTAGTCCTGTCACGAAATCCATAGCGATCTGTTCCCACTTCCATGTGGGTATCTCTGGTTGCTGCAGTAGACCTGAGGGCTTTTGATGTTCTGCTTTGACTTTAGCACAAGTCAAACATTTGCTGACGTAGGTTGCTATATGAGCCTTCATGCTGGGCCACCAGTAAGTAGTTTTCAGGTCGTGGTACATCTTATCTGATCCAGGATGTACGGAGTAACGTGACTTATGTGCCTCTTCCATTACAAGTTCCCGTAAGTTGCCAAAGAGCGGGACCCAAATGCGTCCAGTTACGTAGTAAGCGCCGTCTCCCTTTTGTTCTAGTCGTTGTCTCGAGCCACGTAAAGCTTCAGCTCGAACATTCTCTGGTTTCAACGCTTCTAACTGAGCGTCTCGTATCTGGGAAGGGAGATTGGACTGAATCGTGAGTTGCAATGCTCGCACACGCCTAGGTGCGTTATCCTTCCTGCTGAGGGCGTCGGCTACAACGTTCGCCTTGCCCGGGTGATACTTGATGGCACATTCATAATCGTTCAATAACTCCACCCATCGTCGTTGTCGCATATTCAACTCTTTCTGGTCGAAGATGTGCTGGAGACTCCTATGGTCGGTGTAGATGGTGCATTTGGTACCGTACAGATAGTGTCTCCAAATCTTCAACGCAAACACCACCGCTCCTAGCTCCAAGTCGTGTGTCGTGTAGTTCTTCTCGTGCACCTTCAGTTGTCGAGAAGCATAAGCGATCACCTTCTCGCGTTGCATCAACACGCAACCGAGACCCTGAATTGACGCGTCACAATAAACCACAAAATCTTCGGTGCCCTCTGGCAAAGACAAGATCGGTGCACTGCAAAGTTTCTGTTTTAACATCTGGAAGGCCTCTTCCTGCTTCGTTCCCCACGAGTACGCCGTGTGCTTCTGTGTCAGTGAGGTGAGAGGTTGCGCGATTTTCGAGAAGTCTTTAATAAACCTTCGATAGTATCCGGCGAGACCAAGAAATTGACGTACCTCAGACGGAGTCTTTGGTGCCGCCCAATTCTTAACTGCATCCACCTTCGCAGGGTCCACATGTATCCCTTTCTCGTTAACAACGTGCCCAAGGAAATGCACTTCCCGAATCCAAAAGTCGCACTTAGAAAACTTTGCATACAGTTGTTCCCTCCTCAAGAGTTCCAAGATGAGACGTAGGTGACGCTCGTGATCTTCCTTGTTCTTGGAGTAGACCAAGATGTCGTCGATAAACACTATAACAAACTCGTCGAGATATGGCTTGCACACGCGGTTCATAAGATCCATGAAAACTGCTGGTGCATTGGTCAATCCAAACGGCATGACCAAAAACTCATAGTGCCCGTAGCGCGTTCGAAAGGCTGTCTTGGGAACATCCTCTTCCCTAACCCTTACCTGGTGATAACCCGACCTTAAGTCGATCTTTGAATAGAAACTCGACCCTTGCAACTGGTCGAACAAGTCGTCGATACGTGGTAACGGATAGCGGTTCTTAATGGTCACCTTGTTGAGCTCTCGATAGTCGATACACATACGGAATGACCCGTCTTTCTTCTTTACGAACAAAACTGGGGCTCCCCAAGGCGAAGAACTGGGTCGAATAAAGCCCCTGTCCAACAACTCCTGCAGTTGATTAGACAGTTCCTGTAACTCTCCTGGTGCTAACCGGTAAGGAGCTCGAGCAATTGGAGCTGCTCCCGGTGCAAGGTCAATTTGAAATTCTACTTGACGGTGAGGAGGTAACCCTGGTAGCTCCTCTGGAAATACATCAGCGAATTCTCGCACTACTGGGAGATCCTTAATCTTACTCTCTTCAGACTGAGCGTTGGTAACTAGCGCTAACAGTGCAGGATACCCCTTTTGTAGATACTGTTGTGCACGCATGGCCGTGATAATCCCAACCATCGTCCCACTACGATGTCCTTGAACTAACAGTGACTCTCCATCAGGGAGAGGAATACGCAAAATCTTCTCCTTACATAGAATTTCTGCCTGGTGCTTAGACAACCAATCCATGCCTACCACTATGTCAAAACTACCGAGCGTAACGGGAAGGAGGTCAATATCAAACACCTGACCCACGAGATCTAGTTTGCACCCAAAAAGGACGTTCGAGGCTTCTATCGTCTTACCATCTGCTAGTTCTACTACTTGTTTAACCTCTAAGGGTGTTGGGGTTATCCCTAATCGTTGACTAAACTCTAGGGACACGTAACTCCAATCGGCACCCGAATCAAATAATACAGAAGCAATACGATCGTTAACAGGAAACGTACCAGTTACAACGTTGCCGTCATTCCTGGCATCCCCTGCTCCAAGCTGAAACACTCTGCCCCGAGCACCATTACCCCCGTTGTTGCCGTTATTGTTGTTGTTTCCAGCATTGTTGTTATTCGGGCGGTTGTTGTTGTCGTTGGCGTTCTGGTTTAACTGAGGACAATCCCGTTTAAAGTGGCCCTCATCCCCGCATTGAAAGCACCCCTTCCTGAAACCCTGGTTCTGCTGGGGTGGTTGTCCCTGTTGTCTCTGATTCTGCTGGTTCTGTTGCTGCTGGTGCCTGGGCTGTGAAGCCCTGCAATCCTTGGCCTCATGGCCCACTTTACCACACCTGCGACACGTGCGACTACATGGCCCGAAATGATGGTAGCCACACTTATTACACTGTGGTTTCTTTCCTGCATACGAGCCCTGACTTTGACCACTTCCCTGGCCTTGATTGACAGACGACGACTGGCTGATGTTGCGGTTGCTGTTGTCTGGCCTTTTCTGATTTTGGCCAGCACTGGATGCCTTGTCATAATCACTCCACTTCCGCTTGTTATCATTAGCAGACGCAGTGGCAGTGGGTGTAGCAGCAGCAGTGGCTGAAATGCGCGGAGGTAACGATCCGCTCTCCACCTCTTGATCCACAATCTTGTGAGTCAGACGAACGATCTGTGTCAAATCATTGAGATGGGCTGCAGTGACCAAGCTCTTCACACGCGGAGGTAACCCTCTAATGAATAACTCAATTCTCCTAGGCATAGGCCGGGACAAGTTTGGGCACATGTCGGCCAGTTCGTATTGTCGCTTCACATACGCTTCAACTTCCGACCCAACCATCTTCAAGTTGTAATACTCGTTTTCCAGTTTCTCGATTTCATCCCGAGGACAGTACTCCTCCCTGATCAGTTCTTTAAAATCTTCCCAAGTTGTGGCATTCGCTGCCTCAATGCCCAACAACTGCACTTGGGCGTTCCACCATGTTAGGGCACCATCAGCCAAGGTACCCGCAGCATATTTCACCCTGTCCCCGGCGGGACAGTTACAGATAGCAAACACGGATTCTGCTTTTTCGAACCATCTTAGGAGTCCCACAGCCCCTTCAGTCCCGGTGAAGGTCTGTGGCTTGCAGTCCATAAACATTTTGAAGGTACACACAGGCTGGTTAGGTTGGGGTTGCGCTTGTTGACCTAAATAACGGGAGGAAACACATTATAGGAATGAAAAGACGTGTATGTGGTATAAGAATAAGGAGTACTTGGTACATTCCGTACCAGCTTGATAGGCTGCTAGAGCCTCAGCCACGCGGGTATTGATTAGGTCAGTCAACTCAGCCTGAGTCATGTTGATGTTGCCACGTCCGTGTCCTCGTCCACTCATGTTTCTATAGTTGGGAATAAACCGGTTTAGAAATCGAAACGAGATGGAAGTCAGGTGTCATACAGATATCTATATACTACCAAGTTTGCACATAGTAAGGCAGAACCCTTCTCACGCTCGATAAGCCTCACTGGGACTTGCATGCACCTCGCGTTATTATTAAGTGTGCACCCATAATAATAAGGCGATTTGCATGTTCATCTCAGAGCCTCTTAGCTTGCGCTCGAAGTTTCCCCCGTTCAAATAACACAACAGCTGATATCATAGTTCTATGGTTCACATGAGTCGAAGAGTAGTGTCACACTATCAAGTCACTATGGTGTTTAATGTATCAGTTCATATACGTTGTGGGTGTGTGACTGCTAAGCAAGTAATGTATAAAGTGAGAGAGAAGCGAACCTTGCAATCTGGTGCTGAGTGTCATGATCGATTGTCGAAGTTGTTCGGTTATAGTCTGGTTTTACAAAACGTTTTAAAACCTAGTTCACTATAACCAGTGGCTCTGATACCAAACTGTAACACCCCCAAAATACCACCTGCGGAAACCCCCGCGAGGCGTGTTACACATCAGAGTCTGAGCCACCAATCACATTGAACCAATAGAAAATACTTAATAAAACATGTTATCAAACCAATAATGTCGAGTAGCGGAAGCATATAATAAATTATTTTGTAATCGTTTCATAATAATTCAAAACCAAAGTGTCAATACTAGCAATCTCATAGCTTCGATCCATGACAACTCCAGCACTCCCAGATAGCAAGTCCACGCTCCACAGTTAACGACCTACAAGCATGCAACAAGTGTGTCAGACTACGCTGGTGAGTTCAAGGTATTGCGTACGTGTGAAGTTACCGGGTATTAGTTAAGTCAACTCGTTGTATGTTTCTGATATCGTTGTTAATTCGTTTGTTGTACCGTATGCAGCGTCAATGATGGGAATGCCTAACTCCAATGCCCCACAGGCATTGGTAAAGTCAAGGTATCAAACAACCTTGACCAACTGTAGGAGGTCTTATATCCGCGTTACAAGTTGTCCCAGTAATTAGTTCACGCCCGTCCTTACGGCCCGGTGTGAGGGTGCCAAACCTAATAGCGCTATCAACTAATTACCCCATTGCCTTACAGGCAATCCGGTAAATGATTGTTTCTAAGTTTCAGTTGTTTACCCCAAGTTTTCCTTCCAAATGTTTATCAGATGTCCCAAACCACCGGGACGCATGCTTGAGAAAATGCAATGAACTCACCTGGGGTTGCTCGGTATGATTCACACAGTTCAATTAAGTTAATAAGCAATCAACCACGTCCTACCAAAGTTATCATACCAATCAGATTCGCATTCAAGTATTGCACGTAAGTTCCACACGTATAATAACAGGCTGTGCAAGTATTCAACATGGTATTCCACGTAACCAATCACGTAAACAAGCATCACGTAAACAGACAGTGTCCAAGTGTTCAGCCCAATCTGTTGGGCTCGTATTTGTGCAGGCCCAACAACAGCATGTACGATTACATGGTCTCAAGTCGCAACAAGGAAAGGTCCCGAGTCGCAACCAGCGATCTCGAGTCGCAACCAAAGGCGGTTACGAGTCGCAACGGGACTCGCAACTGGGGTCTCGGCTTGTCATGGTCCGGTTACGAGTCGCAACAGGACTCGCAACCGTGGTTTCGGTTCATGCTGTTCGTGTCGGTGTGTGTGTTGGTTTCGACTCGCAACCGTGTGTGGTTTCGAGTCGCAATGGGAGATCCCGACTCGCAACCTCCTGTCGTAACCGGATGTGTAACTGATTTCCTGATTTACAGCTCATAATTTCCGTAACTGATTATGCACAAATTTGGAAATTCAATCATGATCAATTAACAGTTTTGTTTATCATCAAAACGGATCAAACAGCAGTTTCTAAACAGAATCATGTATGTTCATATTATCATCATCAAGAACAGTGGATCGGATCATGTGACAATCGATTTCATAAACTATCAAGCAACCTAAATCATGTTCCCAAATCATAACATCACAACCGGTTAACAAACATCATATCCGATTAGATACAAACATGGCCGATTCATGAACATTAACAGTTAACATCATAATCAAACATATTATCATGCAACAATACTCACAAGAACTTTCATATAACAACCAATTCCTCAACAATATTCAAACCATCAATAAACATAACAATCACTAACCGAATTAAAGAAGAGACAAGAATGATCCTCGGTTGTAGGGTGTGGGTGTGTCGCCGGGTTCCAAGTAGCCGAGAGGGAGAGAGAGTTCTTTAGGGTTTGTGTGTGTTTGTGAGATAATTGTAACAAATGAGAGAACTTCCTCCACTAGTGAGTGTTTACACGGTTTAAGAGAGTGGGCCGTCCCCTCATCGGGCCGCCCTAACGGTCTCGAGTCCATCAATCATGGACCGAATGAGTTGTGTAGGCAAATGGGTCGTGTATTCGGGTTATGTAACATATAACATATATCACGATTTCACATAAAACACATATATCATGTTATTCACTAATGTTCACACAATCACGTAATGTTACACAAAACAGGTTCGAAATACGAGTTGTCACAGAAGTGATTCTCATCAAGTTGTCAAGTTTGTACAGTTTGTTTCAAATTTTCTCAAAAAATCAAAATTGAAACATATTTTGATTTTAGGGGGAGAAAATTTTAAAAAATTAGAAAATTTGAAAATGTCAAAAACATTGAAAAATTAAAAATGAGTTTTGTTGCGGAAAAAGAGGAAATGATTGTAAATCAGTTGGACTATCACAGCACGCTAAAGAAATGTAATGCCAAATGTGATAAACGGTCTCACTGATGATGTGACGATAGGTTTTTGTACATTTAGTAGATTTATTCGGGATATAAACCTAAAATTTCAAACTTATGAAATTCGTGGGGAACACTACTTGGATATATAGGTAACCCCTGAAATCTCGTTTGAAAGGTCTCGTATTCTGATATACTAGGTGTTTATACTTATGATGTCTGGGGTATTATTCCGGGACTTCTGCTGAACGGTAGTTCTTACCTAGTCCTTGGCTAATACTTTCCGCAAAATGCTTGAAACATAGCATAAAGCCCCCAGTTGATTAGACAATAAAATTGATAATCATCTGTTGTAGCTGAAAAGATCCTCTAAAGGGGACACACTGCTAAGTCGAAGCTGATATCTCTCTGCTGAACGGAAGTTCTGACCTGAGATCCCTCAGTTCTCGCATTTTTCCCCTAATTTATGTACAGACATCATTGTAGTGTTCATACCTGTAAGACTGAATATTGGGATTCTGGATACGGGAGTATATTCAAGAGGTGGGACACATGAATTGAACTAAGTTCATAAAATACCTAAATAGTATCCTGAATAGATTGAAGATTGTATGAAAATTTAAGAGGACAATTATATCGTCAATCTACGTGAATCATTTAGAACTTAAAATGATTAGAAGCTTAATGGTGCTTGTGATGTGTTTCAAAAACTGATATGATCCTCTTGCACAAACTCACAAAAATATTGTTTGTAAATATTTCATTTCCTGCATTTACTTTTATTCAGAAAATTCAAAAAGATTTTAGGTGTGTTTTAGCATAAATTTTTGAAAATTCCAAAAAGATTTTTGACAACTGATGTTGAAAAGCTGATATTCAAAATCTCAAAGGCTAAACTTGATGAACATACAGGTTGGTTAAGTCATTTGAAATGCTTAAGATAATTCATTAATCTGAATTAGAAATTGAAATGTTTCAAATTTGTGATTAGTGTTTAATTGTAAAAAGTATCAAATGATTAGTTGATTCATTAAGTTGAATCACAATTATTTTGGTTTGTGATAGAGTGGTTGAGTTTTGCAGGTTTCTGATCCTGTTGCTACAGATAGCCAGGAGACATATCAGAACCAGAGAAGAGCTTAAACAGAGAAAGCCAGGAGTTGATTTCAATGGTGATAACGATTTCCAGACAGAGATCCTAGCATGATGATAGGGGAAGTCTGATGAAAGTTAAAACCAGAGAAAGATCCAGGCATATGTTTTCAGGGAGAAGTTCCTGTAGAAGATTTGATTCCAGGCTGAGTTCCTGAAGAAGACCGGACGAGATTGAAGAGCTGGGAATGATTGAAGACTCTCACTGAAGATTCCGTCAACATTCAAGGGGGAGTCTGTTGGTGCAGTTGTCTGTCGACTACATCTTAGTTCGAGTCTTAGGGCAGAGCTGATTGTATTGTGAACAGTAAACGAGAAATCTTGTATTGTATAGGATCGCTTATTAGTCCAATTAGGTTTAGGATCGCTCGAGCGGACATGTGGATGGACCGCTCGAATGACATGTTAATGGGCCGTTTATGTGACATTATGTATATGGATTGCTCATGTGTCATAAAGCTTGGATCGCTTTTATGACATAGTGAGTGGATCGCTCATATGGCATGTCCATATAAGCGATCCATAGGATCTATATATATAGAGTCCATATGAGCGGTTCCAGTAGTCAGTCAGTCCGTAGGTGTGTGTGAAAAGGCGAAGCTCTGCCTGTTTGTCTCCAAGTACTTGTAATTTGACAATTGATCAATAAAGGAGACGTTAAGTAGTGAAATCAAGCTTTACGAAGACTAATTCAATGAATTCCGCCTCTGAATTAGTCTAAGCACTCTTCTGAACGACTCGTCAGGTCAGAAAACGATCCTACAATAACCCGATATCTTGTTCACCATCGAAGTCTTTCATTCTAATCACTTTTCTCTGTTCCATTTCTTGAGCTTCGATCTTTTCAATGAACTTGCTGAGCGTCAGATTGCTAAAACCTTTTTTGTTTCTGAGCATCATCAAGTATGTGCCCCAACTCTCATATGGCAATGCATCAGCAAGTTTGTCGATCAATTCTTCATTACTCTTTTCAATACTTAATCTTTTCATATTTGCAAGCAGATTACAATAACGTTCAATAATCTCTCTCGTACTCTCATTTTTCAACCCACGAAAAAGATCAATTCTTTCTTTAGAAGTGACTTCTTGCTTTTAACCATCTCTTCACTTCCCCTAAACTTCGAACGTAACACTTTCCAGATCGAGTACGACGTTCCATTGTGCTGTAAAAGAACCATGATATCTTCCTTCACTGCCTGTTGAAGAAGACTTAGCATCATTTTCTCATTTTTGTACTTCTTCCTTTCATCATCTCTAAGATCTTTGATTGGAACTGGCTCTTCATCACTATTCAATGGTCGGATATACTTTGTTTCTACGCATTCCCAAGCGTCAAGATAATTCGCTTGCACCCAATTCTCAAACCGACCTTCCCAACCCTTATATTCTTCGATGTTCATTAACTTGGGAGGTTTTTGCATTGTCCCGGTTTCGTTTTCTAGCATCGTGGTTTGAATAGCGGTGATCGGGGTACTTGGAGTAGCGAACGCGTTATAGAAATCCTCGTTCATTTTCAAATTTTCGAAAAATATAAAAAATCAGCTTTAAAAGCGAACCCAAATATCAATTGTATACAAAAGTGATCTAAATGTTCAAATAAGCGGATCAGGTGAGTCCAAATAAGCGATCCAAGTGATGTTCGATAAAGCGGTTCACAATACTATCCGATCGAGCGGTTCAGCAAACTCAAATTACGAGCGGTCCCTGATGAGCGGTTCCGGATGGGTCAAATAAGCGGTCCGAATGATTTACTTTGGAGCGGACCAAGGTAATCAGACCGAAAAAGCGACCCAGAATAATGCTGTACGAGCGGTTCAAGAAAGGTCCAATAAGCGATCCAGGGGTGTTTCAAAAAGCGAACAGAACTCGGACATCATTTTGACTTACTATTTCTTCGAAATTCAACACCAAACTTTCAAGGATTTATCTCTATGTAGTTGCGCACAATTCCTGAGATTTTGAGCAAATTTCGACCGTTGGAAGTATTTGAATCTGAAAAAGAATGAGTAGAAGATAGAAACTTTGATGATTTTCAGCTAATTCCTGTAGAACTCCTCCTCCTGAAGCTCTGATACCAATTGTAGGATCGTTTGGCGAACCGAATGAGTCGATCAGAGGTGTTTTCGTCAATTACAGGTGCGGAATAACAAGTAATCAACGTAGGAATAGCATACAATTCACTTTAAACTCTTTCTGTATTGATTTGACGGTAAATACAACTAGTTCTCGATCCGGCAGCACTTCGGTACGAGATTCAACCAACCGTTACACATGAGATCGCTCTTGGGGTATATATAGGCAATTGGAACCGCTTATTGGACAGGCCCAATAAGCGGCCCACACATGTAGTTCGAGCGGTCCAAGACATTAACCTATGAGCGGTCCATAACTCTGTCACTCGAGCGATCCTAACATTGTCACTCGAGCGGTCCTAACATCTAATTGACATATAAGCGATCCAACTATCTAAACTCTATACATTTTCACATTTTCTCATATATTGTGCCCAGATCTAACATCTAAGACTTATGACTCGATACAAGACGGAATCAGCAGATGTAGTGCACCAACAAAAACTTTACATATGTGTAACACTTATGACATATATCCACCACAATAATATTATCATAGATATTATACGAATAAAATAACTACCAAAAACGAGTGCCGCAATGCAAAGTGTCGCCCCCGCCGTATCGCGCGGGCACCCTACTAGTATATAAATATATAAAGAGACAGCTAGAAACTGAGAAACAAAACAGGAAAAAACAAAAAAAAAAAAACAGAACCAAAAAAACAATTACATTAGCCCTACAGAATCAAAAATCAACCAATTCCAACCGGATCCCAAACCAACACCGAACCCCCATAGATATAGATAGAGATAAAGATCAATGATCCCGGTTAATCTCCATCTCCCCACACACCAAATTTTTCACGTGATTCTCAAATCCATCCACACCTATCCCTAGACAGGCCCTAAATTCCAATGTACGAGAGACTTCGTACTCGAAATTACGGCGAACCTGCTCTTCCCCTGTTACATACCAAAAAGGAGAACACAACCCAAAAGACTAGTCTGGTGGGTGAGAGAGCCCATTTGGTATATAAACCCCACATCAGTTGCCCATACAACCGATGTGGGACAAGTTCCATACCTTGCAATGGTATTAGTCCATAACAATCGACCCTCCTTAAGGGCCAACGTCCTCGTTGGTCACGGCCATGTTGGTCACGACTGGCTCTTTCCAGGCCACCACTCCATCGGCCACCACTCCGAGCCTTGTTGGTCACGGCCACGTTGGTCACGGCTGGCTCTCTCTAGGCCACCACTCAGTGGGCCACCACTCCGAGTTCTGGCTCTGATACCAATACCCTTGATAGGGTTAAAACCTTGGGGAAGAAGAAAGCTAAGAGATAGAAGGAAATTTGACTCAAATTCTGGTTGATTTTCATTCCATACGTAAACCAATTAAATAAACAAGACACTTACACAAGACACCCCCAAACTAAACCAAAATAACATCCTAATCCCTTGACTTAACAATAGTAATAAAACTAAAATATAAAATAAATAAGATACGTAACAATACTCCCCCTTTAACCTACTTTTTGCCCTAAAAAAGTAAGCTCTTCAATTCAATCCTTAACCATTGTCGTCGTCTTGTTCAGTTTCCTCATCGCCTTCCACATTAATCACAAAAAGTTGTTTCTTTTTGCACTTGTGTCCTGGAACGAACTTTTCAGTGCACCAAAAGCATTCTCCTTTTGACCTTTTTAACTCGAGTTCCTCACCTGACAAGTGCTTCGCGTTAATAGTTGCTGGTTTATAAGTTGGTGGCCCAGAGACTCCTGTTGGATCTGGAAGCAACGGAAGTTTTGAAGCGTTAACCGAAGGTGTTATTTTGACATCTTCGGGTTGCAGCCCATCCTCCACAACGCTGAAACGCTTCATCAAGCATGTGTTATTGATAGTTTGAATTCTTGCTAACCCATACGCCTCACGTAGTGTTTGAGGCTTGAACATCTTTACCAGCCCTTTTATTTCCAGCTTCAAACCCTTCAAATATAGGCCAACAGCATAAGGTTTGCTAACGGTAACCTTGTTAAGCAAGCGATTGAAACCTGAATTATATTCTTGTAGACCCTTGGCGTCATTAGTAAGTTGAATGAGAGATGCAATCTCTTCCATAGGGTCTTCAAACAATGCATCAGAAAAACGGGCAGAGATCCAACGAACATAGTCCGCCCATGGGACCTCGGAAACCGTGGCGTTACGGGTCTTCAAATAGGCACGGTGCCATTGGAGGGCATCGCCTTCCAAGTGAACCGCAGCACAACATAATTTCGAGTAATCGGGGGTGTCATCCATCGAAAAAAAATGTTCGCAGCGATAGACCCATCCCTCAACATCGTCCCCCGAAAATTTAGGGAAGTCGATCTTACCGATACGAAATGGTTTGGATGTTCGTGAGTCACCATCTGGGCCGGAGAAGGACCCGAAGGAACTACCTGACGATTGAACTCCTTTGTCACGGACAGCCTTCAAGATTTCTTCCTGTTGCTTCGATGATTGCTCCTGTTGTTTCATCAAAGCGGCTAAGGCAGTTTGGATATCAGCGATCGCCTTATCGTGGGATTTGAGGGTGTTGTCGACTTCGTGGTTGCGGGTGTTAGTCATGGCGGCGGCGGTAAGGTGTTCCGATGAGGAGTCGGAACGGCTCTGATACCCTTGATAGGGTTAAAACCTTGGGGAAGAAGAAAGCTAAGAGATAGAAGGAAATTTGATTCAAATTCTGGTTGATTTTCATTCCATACGTAAACCAATTAAATAAACAAGACACTTACACAAGACACCCCCAAACTAAACCAAAATAACATCATAATCCCTTGACTTAACAATAGTAATAAAACTAAAATATAAAACAAATAAGATACGTAACATCCCCCGCAATCTCTTTCGACGCCTCCCTATGCATACTCCAGCTTGGAACAAATTCATTCATCTTGTTGATCTCCTCCTCCAATCGGAAGATCTCCTCGAGGTTGAAAGGGTCCGAAGTGTTGGTAAACTCTGGCTCCTGATTAAGATCAGGGATAAATAAGTTTTGGGCCTTTTTCTTGGGTTTTTTTACTGCGTTTGAGCCTGCATGTGATGTAACTGGGCCTAGTATTATTAGGAAAAGGCCCATTTTGCTCTTCTGCTAGAATGTTACCCGAAACATGCCCCACATCTACTCTCTCAACGTTAATGCTTTTTTGCGGCGAAATCTGTTCCCGAAGCGTCTCCCCGTGCACGTGTTCAGCTGTCTCTCCCAAATTAAAATTGGTAGGGATTTCTCCTTCTTCTAGCACCTCGTGCCCCCTCCCTCACCCCTTGGTATAATAATCGTCACCCCCCCACACACACACACAATTATTACTTCTGATGTGAATTTGTTCCCCACTTTATTAAATGCCCCATTGGAAATAATATCTTCACTGTTGGGAGATGAGCCAACACCCCTCTGTTCATCGCCCCCATTGGAATTAACGAAAGGACACAAACCGACACCCAACTCTTGGTCTTCCACCTTCTTTTCCGAGACCAACGGTTCAGAAACTCCACCTGAGAACACACCATTCTTTACCGGCGACGAACATTCCGGCGAACCGTTCATTACCGGCGAACCGAGGCAATCCGGAATCCACTCGCTCTCTTCCTCCGCAATCCACACTCTAAATTGTTTGTCTCTCCATTTCAAAACTAAGAACTACTTGATCCTTGACTCGTTACCAGCCAAAACTCCCACACACTTCAACGTGAGATCTAGATCTTCCTCTAAATCCTTGGGAACATATAAAGTCTTGCCGAAAACGTCCCCAATCTTCCAAAGCAGTTCCGTGTCAATGAGATGAAGCGCAATCCCTTGCACTCTTAGCCATGCTATATGATCAACCGGTAACACCTGGCCTTCCCACAAATCCAAAGACGAAAACCACGGGCCCCAAAGGGTTTTATTTTTCCAAAACACGATGGCGGCATCCGCATTAGGGAACGTCACGAGAATCGACAGCCCCCCTAGGTATTGAATATTCAGGTACTCAACCTTGCCGATCCGAAGGAGGCGATCAAAGCATCCAAGTCTTGAGTCTTTCCAACAACTGCTGAATGAAAAAGATAATCAAACGTACTCACCATGCTCGAGACCTCCAGCACATTCTCCGAGACCGACGAAACATCCCTTACTAGTTTATTTGCAGCCACCTCGTTGTAAGGCCTCTTATCCTTCTGCACGGCAGAAAACTTTCTAACCGTAGGAAAAATAGGGAAAGCCCCCATTCCTCCCCCAACATTATCCCTCGACTTCTCCTGATTGAACTCTAATCCATTGTTCTCGACTGCGAACCTAGCAATGTTGGCCTTAAGTTTGTGCCCTCCCATACTAGACCCATTTACCTTCTTCTCCAGCTCCTTTCAATCCCTAACCCCTTAAACGAAATAAAAACGAATCTGTTCCCGACCTTATCCCTCTTCTTAGCCACGTAAGCTTTAGAAACCTCCCCGAAACTCCGCATGAAACCAGATAACTCTCATGGAGTGCATCCCTCCAGTAGTTTGGTAACAAAAAACTTTGTCACCAGAATTTGTTGAGAACCACCAGGTTCAGCTGACACTTCCCCTTCCCAGAACCAGCCGACACTCCCGCCGAACCCTCCATTCAATTAAATTGAATATCACATGAACTTTGATTCCATTTTAAACTTTGAAACTTCACGAGGCTATCTGATCATTAATGAGCTTAATTATATATACTAACAGGATTCTCGCGTAATGCGGCGGAGGCGATACATTGGATTGCGATACTCATTTTTAGTAGTTTTCTTATTCATATAATATTTATTGTAGCATTATTGTGATATTTATACATCAAAAGCGAAGTAATCGGGTAATCTATTTCGTTATGTTGTGCATGGTTCGGTCGGTTCGGTTATTATCCTTGACTGAAGCCGAAACCAAAGTCATTGGTTAGTCTATTTTATTAACCAATCGCTTTTCGGTTAATCCTTTGGTTTATTCGGTTAGATTGATGATTTTTTGTTTGGTTTATTTAATTTCAGTTAATGATAAAAATCAAATTTGGGCTAAAACTTTTGCTTAGAAATATATGAAATTGAGGTATAAATACATGAAATAAAAATATAAATATATAAAACGGAGATATAAAATATGAAATATATGAACCGGAGGTATTAAAGCTAAAAATATATGAAAATATGAATGATTTGGTTCGGTTTAGCTAATGTTGGTTAAACGAGAGTAAAAGAATATTGATAACCGGTTTTTGTTTAATTCGGTTCTCAATTAATTCTGTTTTTGATTGATTTCAGTTCGGTTTCGTCTGTTTTTTGTTTGGTTTAGGTTAACGATCTAGTTATTGCTCACCGATAACCAGTTATGGTTAATAACCAATAACAGCGTGCGATGCGGTGGGAAACACGGACATTGCCATGGTGTGCATTGTTTGGTTGGTTAGATTATTATCCTTAACCGAAATCAAGGTCATCAATTATTTTAGAGTAAATTACAAGTTTTGTCCTTTATGTTTGCACCAAATTGCAGGCGTTGTCCTTTAGCACAAAAGTTGACGAGTTTTGTACTTTATGTTTCAAAATCTTGCACGTTTTGTCCTTTGAGCCTAACTCAGTCAGATTTTTTGGTTAAGTATGGTCATGTGTCTTGCACATGTGGGCAAACTTGTCATTTCACCTTCCCAGTGGTTATTTTGTAAACAATTATTATTGAGGGACTGTATCTATGAAACTGAAAAATAAAAATAAACCCACAACCACAACCCAATCTCTCTCTAATCTCTCTCAACCACCACCCCACAACCTTCATCACCACCTCCATCCCGACCTACCGGCCACCCCAACCCTACTGCACCATCACCACCGTGCGCACCATCACCACCGTGCGCACCATCACCACCACCCCTGCCTAACCCCAGACCCACTTGCTGTTTCCAGACACTAGCTGTTTCATTTCGTCATCTATAAATTCATTATTCATCCTCCATTAATCCTCAGTTACATTACAATCTCTCTCTCTCTCTCTCTATCTCTCTCTCTCAGATCTTCATCTTCCTTGCTTTCTCCAGCCTCCTGCTTCTTCGTTTTAACATAATTATTGAAATGGAATTGAAGAATATTGTTTTAATGGTTTCTCGCAGCGGCCGCCAGTTGCAGCGGTACAATCAAGGCCAACGTCAAGTCGGTGGGTCATTACTGTCACTAATCTATGATTGGATTCATGGTTTTTGCATTTTGTTGTTGGTTTTTAATTTTCCCCAAATTTGGATTGATATCTTCATTTGTGCCCTAATTTAATGGGATAAATGATTCTAGATTACAAAAACTGAAGACGGTTTATCGGACATTCTGTAGAGTTTTTGTGAAATTAAATGCTTAATTTGATGAATTGAAAATAATAGTTTGAATAATTAGATAAATTGAAGAAAACATGTTTTCAGATTTGAAATATGAAATTAGGAAAATGATTTAATAATTTGGGGAAACTGGGTGCTGAGAATTTTATTATTTTATCGATTTTTTTCTTAAAATTTGTTTACTAAAAGGGTGAATTTAAATGTGATGCAGATGTATAACTTACAGATTAAAAGATAGCAAAATGGGATCAGATGTGAATTTAGAAGATGCATTAGAAGTCCTTGTGATCAGTGTACAAAGAAAAGGCAAAAGAATGTTGTTCCCTATGGTATTTATTATTCATATAGTTTAAGTCGATACATTTTGATCATAATACATTTCAGCCAGACAGAGGTGGTGGTTATGGTGGGTACGATAGTGATGGTGGGTACGGTGGTAATGGTTGGTGCAGTAGGGTTGGGGTGTGGGTTGAGAGAGATTAGAGAGAGATTGGGTTGTGGTTGTGGGTTTGGAGAAAGAGAAAGAGTATATAATTTTTTATTTTATTTTTCAGTTTTGTAGATACAGTCCCTTAATAATAAGTGTTTACAAAATAACTCCTGGGGAGGTGAAATGACAAGTTTGCCCTCATGTGCAAGGCACATGACCATACTTAACCAAAAAAATCTGACTGAGTTAGGCTCAAAGGACAAAACGTGCAAGATTTTGAAACATAAAGTACAAAACTCGTTAACTTTTACGCTAAAGGACAGCGCCTGCAATTTGGGTAAACATACAGCGCTTGCAATTTGGTGTAAACATAAAAGACAAAAATTGTAATTTACTCATTATTTTATTTTATTAACCAATCCGTTTTTAGTTAATCGGTTTCGTTTATTCAGTTAGATTGACGGTTTTTGGTTTGGTTCATTTAATTTTGGTTAATAGCCAAAACCAAACTTGCGCTAAAACTTTTAATTGCAAATACATGAAATTTAGATATAGGTACATGAAATGGATGTATAAGTACATGAAATGGAGGTATAAATATATAAAATTGGGGTATAAATATGAAATACATGAAACGAATGCTTAAAAGCTATAAATATATGAAAATATGAATGGTTTCGTTTAGTTAATCTTGGTTAAATGAGGGTACAAAAAAACCGATAACTGTTTTTGGATAATTTGGGTTTCGGTAAATCAGTTTATAGTCAATTTCGGTTCGCCGGTTAATGATTCAGTTATTAATCACCCTTAGACACTTTTAATCACGTAATATATCAATTTTTTTAATTAAAAAAACTATCATAATCCTATACTCAAATTAAAGAAATTAAATACTTGTTTATATGGTGTAATTTAAAAAAAATATTAACGTACGAAAAAGTTATGACTGTTTAAAAATCGTGTGGTGGAGGAGTTAGTTTTTTTATAAGGGAATAAAGTGTATCTAGTAACTAATTATCAATAATTTTGTTAAAGATGAGAGATTGAAATGTAATTTAGATTAGAGGATTAAATTGACGGTATTTAATCACTTAACATTCTCTAGCTATTAAACATACTGGGATAATGACTAAGTACGTTGGGCTTTAATCACTTGTACAATAAGGCATTATATAGTTGTACCTTTTAATCCACATATAAATACTAACCAAGACAACAATTGAAACGTCGACAAAACGAGTAGGTCGTCATGGTACTTTTAGATTTTTTTTAAATATTATAGTTTATAAGATATGGCAAGAATATGTAAAAGAATTACAAGTTTGTTGTGAAGGGGAAAAGTGTAACTAATTACCTATAATTATGTTAAAACTCAGAGATTTAAGTGTAATAAGTCGGGGGACTAAAATATAATTATTGTTTAAAAGACCAAGTTACCCTCATTTTAAGGGTTTATTTATAAATTAAGAAAAAAAAGTTCTTAATTTTTGGTTATCTTAAAATGTCCATCTGTTGGGATTGAACCCTACTAAAGGAACAGATAATGAAAGCCAAAACCGGTTCACAACAGTGGATTAGTCATAAGCAGCTGTTTGCATTAAGCTCTCCCCTTGACAATGGTTATCTAGCATCTAATAGACTTCAAAACACTGCTCTATAGAACAACTGCTACAAAAGTACTGATGAAGATTAAAGACTGAAGCTCAATCTACTGATGGAATCCAAGCACTGATGAAGAACTGAAGTACTGCCCATTCAAGGTCTGATCACCCTTTGAAGAAAGCACTGATGGTCAATATCAGTGGTTGACTACAACAGTGGAATGAAGAATCAGTGTTTATACATCAGTGATTTGAATAGTGTCTGTATGGTCAGTAGTTATAGAACAGTGGATAGAGTTTGTTAAGTTGTTAGATGTCGCTTTCATGATGACGTCAGCTGAGATGCCTCAGTGGTTTGGTTTGCCTATAAATATGACAGTACTATGTACTGTTATATTTGATTGACTGAGCGAGTTCTTCTCCTCATGTCTAATCTTTTCATCTTGTGCAACCAACCATGGAGTATCAGGCTGAGGGGGAGCTTAGTTTTGTGAGCATGCTTTGTAATCTTTTGATTTACTTTATAATCTTTCATCTGATGAAAATCATGTATTTATCAAATCTATTTCTCTATTTGGTTGTGTTTATAAAGTTTGTTTTAATTCAGCTGCACTCTATATTGTTTCATACTTATTCATTGTCCAAAATTCTACAAACAAACACAATCATGACAGCCTCAGATCCTAACAATTGGTATCAGAGCTTGGACAGTCAAATTCGCTCTAACAATCAATTTGACATAACAGTTCAGCTCAAAATTCATTGATACTAAGGTTGATTGTAGTCGTTGAAAAACAGAGTAATGAGTAATTCAAGAGCTCTGTAAAACAACTAAGATGTCATAAGATACACAGACTTCACATAACATATGACGTCATGCAAAAATTACCTATAGCTCTCAGATCTGAAAATATGTCTGATGACTATGGTATGGTTATGTTATTTCACAAAATTGATGTCGATTGTTGTTATGAAGTTTGTAATGTTTTTGTCATAATTATTGCTAAAGTGTTTGCCTCATGTCAACAAAAATCCATGTTCGGATGAAAACATGAGTGTTTTTGTTAACATAAAAAGAGGGAAATTAAAACCTTAGCTATGTAGATCTTATGTATTGAAAAACAGGTTGTAAATCCTTTAAAATGACCAAAATCAAATGTGTTAAGAATACATTAAGAAAATCAGTAGTCAAAATATCCAGATCATGAGTAATGTGAAATTTGGCATCAACATGCCCAGAAATGTCCAAATCTCTTAAAAACATTGCTGAAAAATGATTTTGGATTTGAATACTCTTCCCTTAGAACCTTCCAGTAAGTACTTCAAAACTTATACATGGAAAGTGTAAAAAGGAAAAGAAGAAGAAGCAAAATAACTCAAAGGTGTATTTATCTCAAAACTTTTGAAATCAAAAGAAAAGAGTATAAATGTAAAACACTTTAGAGTCCAAAATTGGGTGAGCATTGGTCATCAAGTAACTGTGTGCCTTCATTGATTCAGGGAAGTTCAGGTAAAAATAGTATCACCAGTGATTGAACATGAAAGAGGACTTTGCAATCAATTGATAAGGAAATGGTACCAAACAGTGGTAACTACAATGTAGTTCAAATCATTGACCATATTCCTAATACTTGAGAATGATGTGACTATGAGTTTTAATTGGAAAATATACCAGTTTCCTTTTGATGTTGTTTTCAAAATAACCTTCAATTTTTAAAAGAGGTGTTTTTCTTCTCAAATAAAACAGGATATATTATTCATTTTTTTTAATAATATATTTTGTACTTTTACTCTTTTTGATAGTAAAAGGTTCAATCACCTGGCATGATGTAATTTCCTTATTTTTGTGTGATGTTACTATCCTTACAAATAGATCAAAAGAAAATGGTACATGTGTCAAGGTCATGTCAAACTCAAGTTTGTTTTAACACAGATCAAGGATTGATTGCTAACAAACCTCAAAATACTTGGATACTCATGTCTTAATCAAATATTATGACACAACATGAGTAGCCATTTAGACAGGGTTTCCATTAGCTGGGGTACTAAACCACTTTCATGAACTTATAAAAGCTTCAAATCTTGTAAATGATATGTGGCAAAAACCTTGAATACAAATTCTTGTAAAAACTGCAGACATATTAAACTTGACAATTTGCATCTAAAATGTAATTTGTTAAGAATAGCATTCTTGCAGATCAACAGATGCTGGACATGATATTGTGGTTACACAAGACAAAATCATTCCCTTCATCTGAACAAGCAAATGCTGAAAATTTTTGACAAAAGCTTTTTCATTGTTGCACTTACAGTTGCTGAGTTATTGGTCTTTCAATTTCTTACCATTGTCTTACCCCTAACTACTATTGTGCCCAAACATCCGCTTTCTAAATACTGTCCACTGCTGAAAGTCAACCTCTGTTCTCTCATTCTTTTGATAAGCACTGTTGTTCAAAATCAATGTCTTATCCACTGATGTACTATCCACTAATAGTGAACATCACCCACTGTTTCATTTGTTACCGTGGTAACCACTGATGTTTGTTTCATCAGTGGCCCTCATAACAACTGTCCTCCATTATTCATCCTTTTATCAGGGGTTGGCACGTGGTCAGTTTTTAGCCATCAGATCATAATAACCACTGCCACATCAGCATTCACTTTTTCCCTAAATAAAACCCTGATTAAAACCCCAAACAGGTTTTACACTGTCGAATTGAATTCCAAAATTCTCTTCTCAAAGCAGTTTCTCACTCTTCATCACAAATCATTCTTTGATCTTCTTCATCAAAATGGCGAAATCAAAATCAAAATCAAAATCATCCTCATCCTCTGTTTCCAAAGACGCCACTCAAATGGCCGTTGAACCCATTGAAATCCTATACAAATCCCCTCTCAATTACTTGGGTCTACTCACAAAACCCACTACCACCAACACCTTCGATTCAATCATTGACACCTTATCTGCATCAAAGTACAAAACTTTGCTAACAGCAGATGCTCCTATTTACCAACAAACCCAGAGAGAGTTCTGGAAAAATACTACCCTTGAGAAACAAGGAGACATTGTCATAGCCATCAACTCCTCTATACAGGGTAAAGCGATTCAAATTACTCCACAATCAATCTCAGAAGTCTTTAAGCTTGATGATCAGAAAGGTAAAACTTCTTTTTCTAAAAGCGTATTGAAAACTGATTTTCTGGGAAGGGGGTATGCAGAACAACCAAAAAGAGATACCTTACAAAAAGGTTATTTCCCTTCTGCACCTAGGTTTTTATTTCACACTCTTTTGATGTGTGTTTCAAATAAAACAACTGCGTTTAATGAAATACCATTAAAGATTCAATGCCTGGGTTATGCTATTTTAAACAATGAAGATTTTAACTATTCTCAGGAGATCTTTAATGACTTAGTAAAAAATGTTGACAGCAAATCATTTTTGCTCTTTCCAAGGTTTCTAAGATACTATTTTAAACAAAAATTTGGAAAGGAAAATGAAAATTTGCTCAAACAAGGTGTTTATTTTCAAATAAATGGTTTAACACCTGAAACATTCTCTAGAATGTTAACACCTTCACAAACAAAAACAGAGGTGCCTGAGCAGAATTTAGCAGATAACACTGCTCCTCAGGTATCGGCTGCTGAGCCCACTGCTCCAGGTGATCGTAGCAGCACAACCACCGCTTTGAAACCCACACCTGCCATTACAAAGACCAAAAAGAAAACATCCAGAAAGCCCCTCAAACCCAAAACAAAGGCACCTCTGGAAGATGAGATCCCGGAGCCACTGCCAGTGACAACACAAATGTCACCAATAACCATTGCTGCTACTTCCTCACAGCAGATGGAAGAAAGATCTCCACCTTTGCCTCAAACTCCTCCTGCATCCTCACAAAAGGATCAGGTTGTAAACACAGGGACCCCACAATATAAAGCTCTGGACCCAATTGGATCCATCTTCCTCAGTCCTGATCCCAAGGACATATCTCTTTCAACACCTTTATCTTCACCCCTCACATTACCACAATCCATAATACCTTTGTTGCATGCAGTTGATATAGCACAGACACAAACCAGTTCCTCTCAAACACCTATCACTGAGAGTATGCTCCAACAAGTGACTGGGTCTGATGTTTATACCTCTGCTATCCCAGCAACAACTGAGGAGGTTACACTGCAGGGATTACAAGTAATTCCTGACAGTAGTTCAAGTGGAGCAGCCACTACAAATGTTGAACCCACTAGTTTACATTTGGACAATGGTTACATTCATAAGACTCCCTTGAAGGCAATTCCTTCCATAGCACCTTTGAGAACCACCAGTGAGTTTGTTATGCCCACTGGTACCTTCAAAAGCTATCAAGTGCTGGAGGAAGAAGACCCCAGTACCAAGAACAAGGGGCATCAATGAATGACTTTTGGGATTCATTTCCTAAGTCACACATTGGTACAACCACTGCTGGTGGGAAATCAGATGATCCTATTAACTTGGGTGATGATTTAAAATATCAGGAATTGACGGATAGAGTTGAAAATCTTGAAACCTCAGTTGCTGAAATAAAGGATATGGTGCAACAGCTGTTAAAAGCTCAAAAAGCACAATCTATTGCTGTTCCACCTCAAGCACCTGCTCCACCACAAGCACCTGCTGCAAAAGAGCTCTGGAACTTATTTCAATCCTTGCTCCAACAACAAAAACAAATGGCTGATCAGCAGCATGCAATACATGTAAAAATGCAGACAAACATGGTGGAGTCAAGGTTTAAAGATACTCAGGCAGACATCAAAGCTATCAAGGCTCACATCCAAAGTACCACTGGAAAAGTTCCTCTCACTGTCCTCTTCATGAATGAACCCTTTCCAGATAATGCCAAAAAGGGGGAGAAACTCAAGTGGAAGAAGAAGGGAATTGAGGATGGTACTTATATTGAACCAGAAAAAGATAGCCAGACTAAAGCTGCCATATCAACACTCACCACTACAACACACACCACCACAACCACTGACCTACCACCACCATCATCTATTATCACATCACCACCACCAAAACCAAATTCACCACCATTACCTCCTGCCAAAAAGCAGAAGACACCAGAGGTTACAACATCTGGTGTAATGACAACAGTGGTTGAGAGACCAGTTGTTTCAACAACTATTAGTCAGACACTTTCCATCATTTAAATCACTACCATTTCAACACCTGCTCAAAAGCAGAAGACACCTACTGACACATCAGTAGTTGTAATGACAACAGAGGTTGAAACACTTGTTGTTCCAACAGCTGTTAGTCAACCATCTACCACTGCTCTCAACATTTCCACATCACAACCAAAATCCTCTTCACCCAAAAAGCTTTACACAAGGAAAAGGAAATTGCAAAAGAATGCTGATGATATACTAGCACCTATTCCTTTATCCTCCACACCTTGCAATTTCATCAATCCACAACCACCCACTCAAATATCCTCCAGTAGAATTGAATCTGTTGCTGAGAAATATCCACTGGAATTGGAAGCTGTAAGGGATGAGATGAAACAATTCTATACAATAAATGATCCTTGGGAAAGAAGATTTCCTTCTCTCATTGGCTTCAGGAATCCAATAAACATGAGTGAGTATCTAAAACTCAAAGCCAGGCAAGCAGATATAAGAGCTAGAATTGAATGCAAAGATCAAGGTGATAACGCCATTTCTGAAAGAATGGAGTTTTTGCTCACTAAAGTCAAAGAAATGGAAGACTATGCAAAAGACCTGAGCAAAGACATGTCAAATATGCCACCTGATGCTGCCTTACAAAAGGTAATGAGAAAGGAGTTTCTTGAATTCATCATGAAAGGAAATATCTATTCAACTAAAGAGGAACAATTCAGTGAATGGCCACTCATTGCACTAAAGCATGAGGTAAACAGGATCAAGAGAATCAAGGATGATCCTAGTAAGAAAAAAACAGCTCCAAACTGGAGCAAATACAAACAGGCCATTGATAAACTCACTTCAGAATACAAGAAAAAGAAACAGGAGTTAGTGGATGCAAATGTGGATACTGCTAAAACCATAGCAAAATGGACAAAGCAGTATACAGATGAGGCTTATGAAAGGCTGAAAAGAAGAAAAGTGACAGATCCTAATTTACCAAAGAAGCCTGATCACAAAAAGCCAAAACAGGTCATCGATCCTAAACCACTGTTCACATCAGCGGAAACCCCTATCAGTGTGATAAACCAAGAAAGGGGAAACAGTTGACCAATGAAGAAGAAAAAGAAAAAGAAACTGAGTACTTCACAAAAGCCATCAAGAAAATGGATTTAAATGAAGACAACTCAGCAAAACTTCAAAGCCTTGTCAAAAAGGTGGTAAATAAACCTGCATCACCAAACACTTCAGCAGATATGACAGCCATTGAGCTTGAACAAAGAAAAAGGCAAGAGCTGATTGAACAAGAAGCTGTAGAAGACATAGCTGCAGCAAATGAAATCATACAAAAGGCCTTCAATCAAATGTCAGCTGAAAGCTCAGAAGTAGCAAAAGGTCAGAGTATTGATCATACTGAAAACTCTGAACTTTCAAAAGCTCAGAGTGCTGATCATGTTGAAAACTCTGAACCAGCAAATACACTGAGTTCTGATCAACAACCTCTCACAAGGCCACAATCCCCTGACTCATCTGTGAATAAACCTCTCCCAAGAAACCCATTGGGTTCAAAAGTACTAAAATAGATGTCTGATCAAAAGACCCATGTATTGACCCTGATCAGATCCAATGGAGAAGTGAAGCACATATCAAGGGATCAAGCACTAGGCCTGGGTGTTGAAGATCTACAAGATCTCCTTGAGCTTACACTGTGTAGGGATGAGGGTGATACAAGTTCTCAGGATTTTGAGCTTCAATTTAAAGAACAAGTTAGGGAACTTCTGATAAGAAATAAAAATCCAGAATAATGAAGGGTTTTGGCATTATCTGTTCCAGGGGGGAATTGTTGGGATTGAACCCTACTAAAGGAACAGATAATGAAAGCCAAAATCGGTTCACAACAGTAGATTAGTCATAAGCAGCTGTTTGCATTAAGCTCTCCCCTTGATAGTGGTTATCTAGCATCTGATAGACTTCAAAACATTGCTCTATAGAATAACTGCTACTAAAGTACTGATGAAGATTAAAGACTGAAGCTCAATCTACTGATGGAATCCAAGCACTGATGAAGAACTGAAGTACTGCCCATTCAAGGTCTGATCACCCTTTGAAGAAAGCACTGATGGTCAATATCAGTGGTTGACTACAACAGTGGAATGAAGAGTCAGTGTTTATACATCAGTGATTTGAATAGTGTCTGTATGGTCAGTAGTTATAGAACAGTGGATAGAGTTTGTTAAGTTCTTAGATGTCGCTTTCATGGTGACGTCAGCTGAGATGCCTCAGTGGTTTGGTTTGCCAATAAATATAACAGTACAGAGTACTGTTATATTTGATTGACTGATCGAGTTCTTCTCCTCATGTCTAATCCTTTCATCTTGTGCAACCAACCATGGAGTATCAGGCTGAAGGGGAGCTTAGTTTTGTGAGCATGCTTTGTAATCTTTTGATTTACTTTGTAATCTTTCAACTGATGAAAATCATGTGTTTATCAAATCTATTTCTCTATTTGATTGTGTTTACAAAGTTTGTTTTAATTCCGCTGCACTCTATATTGTTTCATACTTATTCATTGTCCAAAATTCTACAAACAAACACAATCATGACAGCCTCAGATCCTAACACCCTCCCTCATGCATTATAATATATTACAAGTTTGTTGTGAAGGGGAAAAGTATACTAATTACCTATAATTATGTTAAAACTCAGGGATTTAAGTGTAATAAGTCGGGGGGCTAAAATATAATTGTTGTTTAAAAGACCAATTTACCCTCATTTTAGGGTTTATTTAATAAATTAAGAGAAAAAAGTTCTTAATTTTTTGGTTTCTTAAAATGTTCAATCTCTCATTCAATATAATATAGTGTAGATATCCGTAGCTTTTTCTCACCTAAAATTATTTTTCAGTATTTTTATTTTGTTTATTATATATATATGTAGTGGGATTTTCCCTTTTTTGCGGTATATGTTCAGTTCGTTATAGTATCGGTTCAGTTTGTTACAATATTGGTATGATATTGGCATTCGGTATAACAACCGAAAAACCTATATCAAAGAGGATATTGACACGTGTAAAGAAAACCATAAAAATGAATATCCATGGCGATATCAATGTTGTTTTGTCTGTATCGGTTCGATTACGGTACGAGTGTTGTTTGACACGTCAAGAAAACAAAAAAACCAACCATATTTAACTCGTTCGAATCAAACTTTTATTGAATCGTATATGACTGTAAGCACGTCGTAACGTATATTCGAAAATTATCTATATCTTTAATACTATATAATAAATCAAAATGTAAGCACATCGTAACATATATTCGAAAATTATCTATATCTTTAATATTAATATTAATACCATATAGTAAATCAAAATGTGTGTCATTTTGTGGTTAAGTCTGAACAAAACAATTATCAATTTTATCAACTCTTACTCATAATAGACTTTTTTTTTATTTATTGATATCGTTTATTAAAATGGTTAATCCAAATATTTTATATAAGGGTACACTTTACACAATCTATAAATACCGATATTATTCACTTTTCCAATATTATTTATTCAGTTACTTCTTTTTTTCTAAGACTATTCGGTGTGGAAGGGCTTGAAAAGAGGCATGAAGCGCCACATCAACAGAGAAGTATTTCTCTGTCAAGTCCCAAAAAGGGTAGGTGGGAGCCGGCGTGGAATGGTGGTGTGGGGTGATAAATGACATTCACATTTTTTTTTAAATTTATTTTAGACTAAATTACAGAAGTCATCCTTTACGTTTAGTGTAAATTGCAGGTTTCAACATTTATCTTTAAAAGTTGCACTGGCTGTCCTTTACGTTTGTTACAGGTTTCAGTCTTTAACATTAACACCATTTGTTTATGTAGTTAATTCATACCACATGAGTTACATGTGAGGGTAAAAAAGACATTTTGCACTCCATCTTCTCCCCTTATTTTATTAAACCCTTTCCACCCTCATGTAACCCCATTGTTAATTTTAAGAACCCTAATACAACCATAGCCAAGTTCAATACCCATGACAAAGGTTTATTACTCATGTGGGAACAAAGCTATATAAAAGACTTCTTGGACTGCTCGAAATCCAGGACGTCTATTTTACTCATGTTCACTGAATGTATGTTTTTTTTTTCTTCTAACCGTTAACATTTTCCCCAAAATTGAGTTACCTACTAACTAACGCATGTAGGGCTTCTAATGACCAGTTACAGGCGTCAAATGATTATCTTTAAGCTAAATTGATCGAGAATAAAATATGATATAAACCTATATTCACAAAATCAAAGAAAAAAACACGTTTCTTAAAACAACACCTAAAAAATTAAAATTTAACAAAGAACCATGAAATACCAAGGAAATTGTTTATGTCATAGACCTCTAGTTCAATTCGGATGTGAAATCCTTCCATTTTTGATCGATTGCTGATAACCAATTTTGGGGGTGGGAAGATTAAGTGACGAACAAAAGGGTGGGAAGGGTTTAATAAAAGAGGGGGAGAAGATGGAGTGCAAAATGTCTTTTTTACCCTCACATGTAACTCACGTGGTATGACTTAAGTACATAAATAAATGGTGTTAATGCTAAAGAATAAAACCTGTAACAAAAAACAAACGTAAAGGACAGCCAGTGCAACTTTTAAAGATAAATGCTGAAACCTGCAATTTACATTAAACGTAAAAGGACGTTTTTTTTTTGTAATTTAGTCTTTATTTTAAAAATAAACAAAACTGTTTAGTTAGAAAATTACTATATAGTAACAATTGTCATAGGTCCTTAGACTGGTGGGTGTGGCTTAGCGCCACCCGCCACCTCAGCCTCCAAAGCGCCCCTGGGGTGCCATCGTCCACACCGAGCAAATGAAAGGGGGGCGTCATCCTTCTCCTCGCCATTGTGTTAACGGAAGAAGAGGGGGGTGCAGGTGGGGCCACCTCTTTTCAACCAATATATTTTTGTTTAATTTTGTTATAGGAAGGGGCTTTAAAGCCCCCTGGGTGATGTGGCGTTGACGTGGCGTGATAAAGGCTCTAGGGGTTTTATACCACACCCTCCAGCCTTAGACCATGTTTGCCCTTTTAGGGGCGTTATGCGCCATGTGGCATGCCACGTCAGCAAAGGGGCTTTATGGGGCTTTATGCAATTTGGGGCCGTAGTCATAAAGCCCCTGTGTAATCATTACTCAATTAATTTAATTTTCTATTTTTTAAATAATTTATAAGTTTTATAAAATAAAAAAACATTTCATTAAATAAAAAACACTACATTAAAAATTAAAAAAAAAAGTTACACTAAAAAAAAAAATTACACCTAAAAAATAAATTTATTCTTCGGTGTCATCTTCGTTCTCTCCTTCTTCCTCTTCGTTTTCTCCAGCATCTAAACCTACGTCTTCAAAGTTCCCGTCTTCGAATTCCTCCCCCACTTCTTCCTCGGAATCTTCGTCGTGATCATTGTTTGATCGAATTGGGCGAATCGCCCAAGCATGCTCAACCAAATCCGCCTTCAACGTGTTATGTATTTCTCTAGATCGCAGTAGTTGAGCATTTGCGAGTCTCTCTTCCGTTGTCGCTTGGGGTAGTTCGACCAAATCTTCGGGAATATAGTTTTGGCATATCGCTTTTCCATCATCCTCAATGATCATATTATGCAAAATGATGCAAGCATACATGGCCATTCGTATTTTATCCTTATGCCACATGCGACAAGGATTCCTGATAAAATGCCATCGTTGCTGTAGAACCCCAAAACACCTCTCGATGTCCTTTCTCGAAGACTCTTGTAATTTTTTAAAATACTTCCTTTTTTCATCGAAAGTTTCAGAAAACGTTTTAACAATAATCGAATACTCGGGGTAGATACCATCGCCCAAGTAGTAGCCATGCTCGTAATCGTTCCCGTTTGCATGGAAACCGGCCTTTGGTATAGTTCCAGAAATGTAGCCCTCGATTAATGGTGAAGCCTCTAACGTATTAATATCGTTAAAACACCCGGCTACACCAAAGAAGGCCGACCAAACCCAAAGGTCGTATGACGCAACACCTTGTAATACCAAAGTTGGCCCTTTTTGATCACCCCGCGTATGTTGACCTCGCCATGCGGTTGGACAATTATACCAACGCCATTGACGACAATCCAAGCTACCAATCATGCCGGGTATTCCATGCTTTTCTAGATGCACCTCATATATTTTTTGAAGGTCGTTCCAAGTGGGGTTTCTCAAATAACGTTTTCCATATAACTAGCATATTCCTAAAATATAATTTAAAAGTTACGAAAAAATAAATGTATAAAAGTAAATAAATAAAAGACAATCAAAAAAAAAATTACACCTAAAAAATAAATGTATAAAAGTAAATAAATAAAAGACAATTAAAAAAAAAATTACACCTAAAAAATAAATGTATAAAAGTAAATAAATAAAAGACAATTAAAAAATTACCATAGCAAAAATGTTCCAAGGTATCTCGGGTTGTTTTCTCCGCCATCTTCAAATAGTCGTCGTTGATGTCGTACGTGTTTCCGTATGCTAATACGCGTAAGGCGGATGTGACCTTTTGAATTGAGGTGAAGCCTAGATATCCTCGTGCGTCCATTCTTTGCTTAAAGAAATCGTACGTATTTTCCAAGTCATTGTTAATGCGCAAAAATAACCTTTGGCTCATCCGAAAACGTCGTCTAAAAACATTCGGTCCGTGAACCGGTGCCGCGTCAAAATAGTCTTTCATCAAACGCTCGTTCGCGGCTTCACGATCTCGCAAGATATAGGTGCGTCGCAAGATGGGTCGTGGAGGGGGAGGTGGCCGAATGTGCTCAAATGTTTGTAGCACAAAAGTACATACACTCGTAACCGCTTCTTCCTCGGCCGCGTCTTCGTCGGGCGAAAAATATCTTCGGTAAATTTCGGTGAAAGACTCTTCCGACGGGGAACCCATTTTTTATAAAGTGAGACTAGTTTTTTTAAAAATATATAGAGAATGAGAAGGAGAATGGTTTGAGTTGTAAAAGAAGTGGAAGAATATGAGGTTATTTATGGTGTTAAAAATAAAAAAAATTGATTTTTTTTTTTAATATATGAACGTTTGATAACGGTCAAAATTTAAAACAATTCATTTCCTCGCGCCGCGATAAACATAACGCTGTTTTTTTTTTTGGTTCATAGCGCCCTTGGGGGCGGTGTGCTAGGCGCCATATCGGCGCTATGGCTTGGTCTCGCGCCCCAGTACGTTTAGTCTTAGGAACAGTGTGGAGATGCTAACTTGTGCTGCCACGTGTCACATTTTCATTGGTCATGCTTTAATTTTTTTTTTTTTTGCAATCCTAGCTTTGACGGAACGAATGGCAAATTGCCATAAAAAAATAAAGGTCGGACTTTCGATGGCTGACTGTTGGCCTGATAGAAGAAAACTTGGCCTGTAATTTGTTGTTTGACCACCATTTTTGTCGATTTAAAACCCCAAGCACATTGTCACTCAATTGAGCAGCAATGGAGGTAGAAGAATCTGGTCAACCGGTTCCGACGTCTACCGCCGTTAGTGTAACAACCCGACTTTTTGGGTCGTTACTTGTATCTGTCATTTTTTTGCTTAATTGCTTGTACTCTCGAGATTCCGATTATCGCAAGGGTTTACACTATGTTTTACAACGCATTCACAACGCTTATTCAAAACGCAGTTATCACAACTAAAGGCTATTTACAACGCATACTATTTAAACGCATTTTATCGCATTATCGCATCATTGATTAGACAAAACGCTATCGAAACGCACTCTCAACGCAAACACAACGCAAACTCGAAACACAGATTTACATTATGTTTTACTTGTGTTATATGTGTTATTTGTGTGATTATTCATTTAATGTTATGTGGTTATCTCAACGCAATGCTTACACGCTCAACGCTTACTCGCAACTCGCTTAAATGTAACGCAATGCTTAACACACGAAACAAAAGTTGGAAAACTAACTCGCACAACACGGCTGTCCGAATGGGCGAATGGACATCTGGTCGAATGGACATCCGTCCGGATGACCATTCGAACGGATGGCCATCTAACCGAAACGCCATCCGACCGAACCCCTGCGCACACCGCCTTAAACCCTCTCACTCGCCTATAAATATTGCCCGTACACTACTGTTCACTGATTTGACACCACCATCCGACCACCTGCACTCAAGTCACTCTCAGGCACTCTTTCCCTCGATTATGTCACACCCTGACTTTTGCGGAAGTGTGATTATGGTGTGACTTTCTGTTGGGATTGAACCCTAACAGAGGAACAGATAATGTAAAGCCAAAACCGGATCTCATCAGTGGACCATCAATAAGCAGCAGTTTATCCTATGCTCTCCTGTCACACCCCCAAAATTACCACCTAGGGAGTGTCCCTGTTAGGCGTGTGACGACTAGCAATGAGCCACCAATTACATTGAATCACAAGTTTAAAATAAAACTTCGTTGTTTAAAGATAATAAAATCCCAACATACATTATTCAAAAACCATAAGTTTAGCGGAAGCATTAATGTAACGTAATATAAGTGTTATCCCAAACGAACATAGTATAAAAAGTCTGATAATAAATCCAGCAAGCAACCATGACCACTCACGCCCTCCAGCCAGCAAGTTCCTGCTTTCATAGTACCTATGGACCTGCGAGCATGTAACACACGTATCAGACAAAGCTGGCGAGTTCACAGTTTTAGAAAACGTTTGTTACCCGGTGTATGTAAAACAGTTTAATACCCAATGCAAGTAATATTGTTAATATCTCATTTCCAAACACGGACGGCTCACGGACTGCCCTTCCCACGTACTCCTATCTAGTACTGGGCCAGACTGGGTCATTAGTTCACCTCCGTCCTCTACAGGCACGGGGTGAGGGTGCCAAACCTAAGTAGCGCTACTAACTAATACCCGATGAGGGACTTACAAAAGATGATAGGTGAGATCATTAACCAATATACCCGTTTTTACCCAAAGACTCATCCCCTCCCATGGGATACCCCCTGACTGTCCCCAACCACTGGGACGCATGCTCGAATGTAGTGAACTCACCTGGGATTGCTCGGTAGAATTAATTATTCGTTTAACCACGGTGATTTACCAAGCCCTATGATATTCACATTTAGCAGTCAGTTGCATACAAGCACATCACATATTCTTTCACATTTAATCATCTTTCGATTCACAATACACATAAGTCATCTTTCGGTCTAACCATTCACAGTTATGTTTCGATTCACCTAGCTATCTTTCGACACACAGATTATCATTCGACATATCATCATTCGACATATCAGATATCATTCGACACATGAACTATCTTTCGACAACCACGGTTATCTTTCAACAAACACAGTTATGTTTCGACAAACACAGCTATCTTTCGAGCACAACAGATATGTTTCGAACTCACTGTTCATCTTTCGACTATGCCTGTTATCCTTCGACTACTACAGTTATCCTTCGGTTACAATTATCAATTAACAAAACGGTTTCAACATTTTTCGGTTACAGAACCCTAATCATGCGATCTAACTGCTAACATTCAGTTCATACGATTTCACAAGGATTTCCCCAATTCATGCATAACCAAACAAACAATTAAGAAATAACAGTTAACCGCCTTTATCATGTGATCGCTATACGACTTCTAACCCATTCAGATAACCCCAACCATGTTACGGAACGCACAAACGCCACTAACAATCGGCTAACACATACTTGTATAGGTATCGCAGAGGTTAATAGTTTCGAATCATTGAATCTAATTACACAATTATCACGACATACAACACAAGGGTTTCACATAGACGCACAATCTCAAAAGTAACATAAAACACTAACCGAATGACAGATGATACGATGATGATGATCACACAGAGAGTTCCTGACTTCTGCCGTCGCCCACAGGTTTCTAGGGTTTGGAATTTCGATTGGTTCTGTGCATTACTACGTAACTGCCGTTTAATATACGTAAGGTTTTGGGCCTGGGCCGAAGGTTAAGGCCTTTAATCGAAGGGTCTGCCTCGAAGGATCCGAATGATTGCCGAAGGATCTGATCTTTCGAACATGCGATTGAAAGATCATCCTTCGAAAGGTTCTGGATCGAAGGATAGTTCTATCAACAAGTTTGCAACGTAGCCCGACTAGTATAATACTCGTTTAAGATTTCAAGAATATGTAAATACAACAAAAGGGTCGTGGAATAAGATAATACTAACCTCAAGAATTCGGGTTGTCACATCATCCCCAACTTGAAGGAAATTTCGTCCCGAAATTTAGCAAGTAGGTACGGAGAGTGGAGTGACAATTCAAGATTGTTGCGGATTTTCCTCAGGTGTTACATCATCCCCAACTTGAAGGGGAATCTCGTCCCGAGATTCACTAGTTTTGCTTGACTCTGCCTTGTCTTTGGGAAAGAGGTGAGGGTACTTTAGTTTCATCTGATCCTCGCGTTCCCACGTGAACTCCGGTCCACGCCTTGAATTCCAACGAACCCTAACAATCGGAATTCGACTGTGTTTACGCACCTTGACCTCCCGATCCATGATTTCAATAGGTTCTTCAACAAACTGCAGCTTGTCATCCAACTTGAGCTCTTGAAATGGCACAACCAGTGTCTCATCAACCAGACACTTCTTTAGTTGCGAAACATGAAAGACATTGTGAACATTACCTAATTCCGCAGGTAACTCGAGTCTGTAAGCGACTTTACCGATCCGCTCAAGAATTTTGAATGGCCCAATGTAACGTGGATTAAGCTTGCCACGCTTCCCAAAGCGTACAACGCCCTTCCACGGTGAAACTTTCAACATAACCCGATCATTAACTTCGAACTCTAAAGGCTTTCTGCGCTTGTTAGCATAACTTTTCTGACGATCACGCGCTGCTGCCATACGATCCCTTATCTGAGCTATATTTTGCGAAGTTTCCAGAATGAGTTCAGGACCTGTGAGTTGACTGTCACCTACTTCTGCCCAACAGAGAGGAGAACGACATTTCCGCCCATACAATGCTTCGAACGGAGCTGCCTGAATACTTGTGTGGTAGCTGTTGTTGTAGGAGAATTCTATTAACGGCAGGTGTCTTTCCCATCCCTTCCCAAAATCGATCACACATGCCCGCAGCATGTCTTCAAGTGTCTGAATAGTGCGCTCACTCTGACCATCCGTCTGTGGGTGGTAAGCGGTGCTCATATCAAGTTTTGAACCGAACAGTTTGTGCATAGACTGCCATAATTCAGAAGTAAAGTGCGGATCTCGATCCGAGATGATAGAAGTTGGCACTCCGTGCCGAGCAACGACCTCCTTAAGATACACTGCTGCAAGCTGCGAAAACTTATCTGTTTCCTTGATTGCTAGAAAATGTGCCGATTTCGTGAGTCGATCAACAATCACCCATATGGTGTCGTTTCCAGCCTGAGTTCTTGGTAATCCAGTAACGAAATCCATAGCGATCTGTTCCCACTTCCACTTAGGTATTTCTGGCTGCTGTAGTAGACCCGAAGGCTTCTGGTGTTCCGCTTTAACTCTAGCACAAGTTAAGCATTTACTCACGTACGTGGCGATGAGAGCTTTCATATTCGGCCACCAATACATAACCTTAAGATCGTGATACATCTTGTCCGATCCCGGGTGAATAGAATATCGTGACTTGTGTGCTTCATCCATTACAAGTTCTCTAAGTTCACCAAACAGAGGAACCCATACTCTTCCCATGATGTAGTAGATGCCGTCAGACCCCTGTTCAAGCTGTTTTTCCATACCGCGCAAACCCTCAGTTTTAATGTTCTCTTCCTTCAACGCCTCAGCCTGGGCCGTACGAATCCTATCAGGAAGGCTGGAATGGATAGTGAGCTGCAATGCGTGAACGCGTTTAGGTTTTGCTTCCTTGCGGCTAAGTGCATCCGCCACAACGTTAGCTTTACCTGGGTGATATTTGATGGCACACTCGTAATCATTGAACAATTCCACCCAACGACGCTGTCGCATATTCAATTCTCTTTGGTCGAAAATATGCTGAAGGCTCTTGTGGTCAGTGTAGATAGTGCATTTAGTACCGTATAGATAGTGCCTCCAGATCTTTAGCGCAAACACTACTGCTCCTAACTCCAAGTCATGTGTCGTGTAGTTCCTCTCGTGAACCTTCAACTGTCGAGAAGCGTAAGCTATCACTTTCTCGCGTTGCATCAACACGCAACCGAGACCCTGAATCGAAGCATCACAATAAACTACAAAATCCTCAGTACCATCCGGTAGAGATAAGATGGGTGCGCTGCATAACCTTTGTTTCAAAAGCTGGAAAGCCTCCTCCTGTTTCGTCCCCCAAGAGTAAACTACTTTCTTCTGTGTTAACGAGGTTAGTGGCTGTGCAATCTTTGAGAAGTTCTGAATGAAACGACGATAATACCCTGCTAGGCCGAGAAATTGCCGCACCTCCGAAGGATTCTTTGGTGCCGCCCAATTTCTAATGGCGTCAATCTTGGCAGGATCCACATGTATGCCTACCTCATTGACTATATGCCCCAGAAAATGTACCTCCCGTATCCAAAAATCACACTTAGAAAACTTTGCGTACAACTGCTCCCTCCTCAGGAGTTCTAGAATAAGGCGTAGGTGCCGCTCATGATCCTCCTTGTTCTTGGAGTAAATTAGAATATCGTCAATAAAAACGATAACGAAGTCATCAAGGTATGGCTTGCACACGCGGTTCATGAGGTCCATGAAGACTGCTGGTGCGTTGGTTAACCCGAATGGCATAACCAAGAACTCATAGTGACCGTATCGCGTCCGAAACGCGGTTTTGGGAACGTCTTCCTCTCTGACTCGCACTTGATGATAACCAGACCTTAAGTCGATCTTAGAGTAAAAGCTCGACCCTTGTAACTGATCAAACAGGTCGTCAATACGAGGCAAAGGATATCGGTTTTTGATCGTCATCTTGTTGAGCTCGCGATAATCTATACACATTCGTAAGGACCCGTCCTTCTTTTTCACAAATAAGACTGGGGCTCCCCAGGGGGAAGAGCTAGGTCGGATGAAACCCCTATCCAACAGCTCTTGGAGTTGGTTTGATAGTTCCTGCAGTTCTCCTGGCGCTAGACGATAAGGAGCACGAGCAACTGGGGCTGCCGCTGGGGCAAGATCAATCTGGAATTCCACCTGACGATGTGGAGGTAACCCAGGGAGTTCCACAGGAAATACATCAGGATATTCCCGAACAACTGGAAGATCCTCGATCTTCCTTTCATCAGACGGTGAATCGGTAACAAGAGCTAATATAGCAGGATAGCCCTTACGCAAATACTTCTGAGTCTTCATTGCCGAAACAATACTAACTGGGGTCCCGCTGCGATGACCCTGAACTGATAGAAATTCCCCACTGGGAAGGGGAACACGTATGATCTTCTCCTTACAGAGAATCTCCGCTTGATACTTGGACAACCAGTCCATACCAACAATCACGTCGAAGCTTCCAAGAGTAATAGGAATCAAGTCAATGTCGAAGACTTGACCCAGGAGATCGATTTTACACCCAAATAGAACATGTGTAGCTTCGATTGTTTTACCATTTGCGATTTCTACTAAGTGTTTCATTACAAGAAGTGTAGGACTTAACCCTAATTGGGAGCTAAACTCTAAAGACACGTAACTCCAGTCGGCACCAGAATCAAATAAAATAGAAGCAATAACACCGTTTACCGAAAACGTACCAGTAACCACGTTGCCGTCGTTCCGCGCTTCCCCAGCTCCCAGCACAAACCCGCGCCCACGCGCAACATTACCCCCGTTGTTCCCTGCATTGTTATTCCCGTTACCACCCCCTGTGTTCTGTCTCAGCTGAGGGCAGTCTCGCTTGAAGTGCCCCTCGGCCCCACACTGATAACACCCTTTCTGATTACCCTGAGTTTGCTGAGGCTGTTGCCTACCCGCCTGCTGCGCTGGCTGCTGCTGAGCTGGAAGTGTGGTCCTACAATCCCTGGCCTTGTGCCCCGGTCGATTACACCGATAACAAACTCGAGTACACTGCCCCTTGTGATGAAGATCACACTTGCTGCACAAGGGTAGCTTCCCCGCATATGATCCCTGCCCTGATCTGTTACTCGAGTTCTGATTTACTGATGCTGTCTGGCTGAAACTGCGGGTGCTGCCAGTATCCGTCTTCTTCTGAGGCTGTGTAGAGTTGGACCCCTTGTCCGTATCGTTCCACTTACGTTTGCCATCTGCAGCAGATGCAGTGGAAGTAGTGGCAGCTGTGGTAGTGCTAGAAATACGAGGTGGCAATGAGTCGCTCTCCACCTCCTGGTCAACGATTTTATGTGCCAATCTAACAATCTGGGTTAGGTTATTGAGGTTCGCTGCTGTAACTAAACCCTTCACCCGTGGAGGTAACCCCTTAATAAACAACTCGATTCTTCGGGGCATGGGTCGGGACAAGTTCGGACACAAATCAGCTAACTCATACGACCGCTTCACATACGCCTCGATTTCAGACCCCACCATTGTCAGATGATAGTACTCATTCTCTAACTTCGCTATTTCATCTCGAGGACAGTATTCCTCTCTCATCAGTTCTTTAAAATCATCCCACGTAGTGGCGTTCGCCGCCTCAATACCTAGCAGTTGGACCTGGGCATTCCACCAGGTCAAGGCACCATCCTGAAGCGTGCCTGCTGCAAACTTTACTCTATCCCCAACTGGGCAGTTACATATCGCAAACACTGACTCCGCCTTTTCGAACCAGCGTATAAGTCCTACAGCCCCTTCAGTGCCACTGAAGGTCTGTGGCTTGCAATCCATGAAAGTTTTAAAAGTGCAGACCGGTGGGTGAGGCTGGTTTTGTGGCGCCGGCTGACCTATTAACGAGAAAAAAAATAAACCAACAAATAAGACTCAAGTTCACGACTCAAAGGAAAGGAATGTCTGGTACATGTCATACCAGCCTGATAAGCTGCCAAGGCTGCAGCCACCTGGGCGTTGAGTAATGCCTCTAGCTCAGCTTGAGTCATATGGATTTCGCCTTGTCCGCCACCGCGGCCTCCACCACGCCCACCGCGTCCACCACGACGACCTCCACCACGTCCGTTCATGATTCTATAAGTATGGGAAGAAGTAACAAATTAACAGACCATTTCAGGCGAATGTCAAGTATTGCTATAGTATTCACAGTTTTCGAGGTTCTAATACAACATTGACTAACAACGCGGGATTCCTTTTTCACACTAGTCGAGATTTACTGGGACTCACATGCACCCCACGTTGTTATTATGTGTGCACCCATAATAATAACCTGATTTGCATGCTTATCTCAGTTCCTCCCTACTCATGTTAGAAGGTTTCCCCTAATTCATACAGTACGACCGTCGATATCACAACATAGAGCATGTAAACACAAGAAGAGTCCTACTCTTTAAAACACGTAGTATAGACAGGTAGCATAGTAATTCGTATTGTAACATCATATGTGCGTTCGAGTGTGATACCAATCATGAGTATGTACTAACTATGCTATACAATAGTAAACAAGAGACGAACCTCGCTGCCTGGAGTTGAGTGTCATGGTCCATGTCGTATCAGTATGTCGTATCAGTTCAGTTATAGTCTGGTTTTATAAAACATTTTTAAAACCAATTCACTATAACCAGTGGCTCTGATACCAAACTGTCACAACCCCAAAATTACCACCTAGGGAGTGTCCCTGTTAGGCGTGTGACGACTAGCAATGAGCCACCAATTACATTGAATCACAAGTTTAAAATAAAACTTCGTTGTTTAAAGATAATAAAATCCCAACATACATTATTCAAAAACCATAAGTTTAGCGGAAGCATTAATGTAACGTAATATAAGTGTTATCCCAAACGAACATAGTATAAAAAGTCTGATAATAAATCCAGCAAGCAACCATGACCACTCACGCCCTCCAGCCAGCAAGTTCCTGCTTTCATAGTACCTATGGACCTGCGAGCATGTAACACACGTATCAGACAAAGCTGGCGAGTTCACAGTTTTAGAAAACGTTTGTTACCCGGTGTATGTAAAACAGTTTAATACCCAATGCAAGTAATATTGTTAATATCTCATTTCCAAACACGGACGGCTCACGGACTGCCCTTCCCACGTACTCCTATCTAGTACTGGGCCAGACTGGGTCATTAGTTCACCTCCGTCCTCTACAGGCACGGGGTGAGGGTGCCAAACCTAAGTAGCGCTACTAACTAATACCCGATGAGGGACTTACAAAAGATGATAGGTGAGATCATTAACCAATATACCCGTTTTTACCCAAAGACTCATCCCCTCCCATGGGATACCCCCTGACTATCCCCAACCACTGGGACGCATGCTCGAATGTAGTGAACTCACCTGGGATTGCTCGGTAGAATTAATTATTCGTTTAACCACGGTGATTTACCAAGCCCTATGATATTCACATTTAGCAGTCAGTTGCATACAAGCACATCACATATTCTTTCACATTTAATCATCTTTCGATTCACAATACACATAAGTCATCTTTCGGTCTAACCATTCACAGTTATGTTTCGATTCACCTAGCTATCTTTCGACACACAGATTATCATTCGACATATCATCATTCGACATATCAGATATCATTCGACACATGAACTATCTTTCGACAACCACGGTTATCTTTCAACAAACACAGTTATGTTTCGACAAACACAGCTATCTTTCGAGCACAACAGATATGTTTCGAACTCACTGTTCATCTTTCGACTATGCCTGTTATCCTTCGACTACTACAGTTATCCTTCGGTTACAATTATCAATTAACAAAACGGTTTCAACATTTTTCGGTTACAGAACCCTAATCATGCGATCTAACTGCTAACATTCAGTTCATACGATTTCACAAGGATTTCCCCAATTCATGCATAACCAAACAAACAATTAAGAAATAACAGTTAACCGCCTTTATCATGTGATCGCTATACGACTTCTAACCCATTCAGATAACCCCAACCATGTTACGGAACGCACAAACGCCACTAACAATCGGCTAACACATACTTGTATAGGTATCGCAGAGGTTAATAGTTTCGAATCATTGAATCTAATTACACAATTATCACGACATACAACACAAGGGTTTCACATAGACGCACAATCTCAAAAGTAACATAAAACACTAACCGAATGACAGATGATACGATGATGATGATCACACAGAGAGTTCCTGACTTCTGCCGTCGCCCACAGGTTTCTAGGGTTTGGAATTTCGATTGGTTCTGTGCATTACTACGTAACTGCCGTTTAATATACGTAAGGTTTTGGGCCTGGGCCGAAGGTTAAGGCCTTTAATCGAAGGGTCTGCCTCGAAGGATCCGAATGATTGCCGAAGGATCTGATCTTTCGAACATGCGATTGAAAGATCATCCTTCGAAAGGTTCTGGATCGAAGGATAGTTCTATCAACAAGTTTGCAACGTAGCCCGACTAGTATAATACTCGTTTAAGATTTCAAGAATATGTAAATACAACAAAAGGGTCGTGGAATAAGATAATACTAACCTCAAGAATTCGGGTTGTCACATCTCCCCTTGACAGTGGTTATCTAACAGCTGATGAATACTAAAGTGCTGCCCAACTACAACAACTGACAAACCAAACTCTGATGATTACTTAACAACTGCTGAAGACAAACTCTGCTGCTCTATCTACTGCTGTTTCCTAAGTACTGCTGAAGACTCAAGCACTGCCCTCCCAAAGACTGATCACCTTTGAAGTAAGCACTGAAGACTCAACATCTGTGCTAAGGCTACAACAGTGGAACGTGAAGCAGTAGTTTCCTTAGCTTTACATTTTATTACTTATCAGATGGTACATGTCAGTAGTTTGTATATAACAGTATTTGTAGTTTGTTAGGTCGTTAGATGTCACTATCATGGTGACGTCAGCTGAGGTAGATCAGTAGTTTGGTTTGCTTATAAATATGACAGTATTTTGTACTGTTATATTTGATCGTTTTGAGTGAGTTCTTCTCCTTAATTCATCCTTTCATCTTGTGCAACCAACTCTGGTGTATCAGGCTGAGGGGGAGTTTAGATTGTAAGCTTGCTGTAATCATTTGCTTTCTATTGTAAATCTTTTGACTCAATGAAACAGCAATTGTTTATCAATCTATATTTTCCTTTGATTATGGTTACAAAGTTTGCTACTCATTTCCGCTGCACTTATTCGTTTTATGCAAACAAACACAATCATGATGGCCCCCAGATCTCAACAATTGGTATCAGAGCTTGGACAGTCAAATTCGATCTAACAATCAATTTGACATAACAGTTCAGCTCAAAAGTTATTGATACTAAAGGTTGGTTGCATTCAGTTGAAAAAAAAAAACAGAGTAACGAGTAAATCATGGTCAAAGTGGTTATTTATAAACTCTGTAAATCAACCAAGATGTCATATGACACACAAATCTCACACAACAAGTGTTTTCATGCATATGTCACTCATAGTTTTCAGATCCGTAAAATATCTGATAAATTGTGGGATTGTTCGATGTTTTCAAAATTGATTTCAATTGTTGTTTCGATATTTGTGATGTTTTCAATAAACACTAAAGTATGTACCTCTGTTCAGCAAAACTTGTGTTCATCCGAAACACTAGAATACTGCTGACATAGAAAAGGGGGAAATAAAACTTTAGGCAAAATCTCTCATGTGCTCAAAGGCAAGTTGAGTATCCTTCAAAAGGACCAAATCAACTTTGTCCAAAACACATTGAGAAAATAAGGTGTCAAAACTGTCCTAATCATAGGTAAATGTGAGATCTAAGCATGATCAAATAATGGTCAAATCTCTCAATACATTGCTTCAAAGTGATTATGGACAAAGTATGTTCAAAATATGATTTCCTAGTGAGCATTTCTGAACATATGAATAAAAAGGGTAAAAAGGGTAAAAAGGGTAAAAAGGGAAAAGAAAAATGAACAAATCTCAAAGTGTAGCTATCTCAAAAACTTTTGAAATCAAAAGCAAAAGAGTATAAGCATAAAACACTTTTGAGATTTAAAAGTTAGATCATCAGTGGTCATCATCACGCAACTATGTGTATTCATCAAATGCAGAAATTGTTCTGGTAACAATGGCATCTCCAGTGATTATGCTTAAAAGAAATTTTCAATCAATTGACAAGTAAATGACCCCAAAACAATGGTCAAAATAACTTGAGAATAATATGATCATGAATTTACTGGAAAATCGTCAGATCCTTTTGATTATTTTCAAAACTTCCTTTAATTTTTCTTAAGGTGTCTTTCTCTAAATAAAGCCAAATATATTTCATTTTTATAAGATATATTATGTACTTTTACTCATTTTTGATAGTAAAAGTTCATCTCTGGTCAGGATGTAATTTCCTTATTTTTTTTGTGAAATTACTATCCTTAAATCTGGTCAAAAGGAAATGACACACATATCAAGGTCATGTTAAGCTCAAGTTTGATTTTCACAGATCATAAATTGATTGCAAATTGATTTAGACTACTGAGACACTCATGATCTAGTTCATGTAATTAGACACAAAATGAGCAGCTCATGTAGAAATGTCTTCATCATCTGGAATGCTAAACTACTGTCTAGAAAATAGACAGATGGCAAAACCTTGAACAAAGTTTCTGAAGATAACTGCTGACAATTTAATCTTGATATTATACATCTAAAATGTATTTTGTTAAGAATAGCATTTCTGGTACTCAACAGATGATGGACAAGAGATTGTGCTTTTACAAGAACAAATCATTTTCTACATCTGAATAAGCAGATGCTAACATTGTTTGTCAAAAGTTGAGATACTGCTGCAATATCAGTTGTTTGAACCAATTTATCTTCTACCACTGTTGTTTCTAAAGTGCTGTTGTGCCTTAACATCTGCTCACTAAAGTCTGTCCACTGCTAAAGTGTCAACCTCTGTTCTCCAAAACACTGATGTTTAAAATCTTTGTTACATCCACTGTTTCATTTTATTACCGTTGTAATCCATCAGTAGTTGTCAAAACAACTGTCCTCCATTATTTACCATTCCATCAGATGTTTGACACGTGGTCAGTTTTTAGCCTTCAGATAAAAAATAACCGCTGCCACATCAGCAATCACTTTTTCCCTAAATAAAACCCTGATTAAATCCAAACAGGGTTTTACTGTCGAATTGAATTCCAAAAGTTCTCTTCTCATAGCAGTTTCCCTCTCATAACTCCAAAAACCTCTTCGATCTTCTTCATCCAAAATGACGAAACCAAAATCGAAATCAAAATCAAAACCATCATCTTCCTCCACAACAGTAGATGCCACTCAAATGGCCGCTGAAATACCGGAGATTCGCTACAAAGCTCCACACAACTATGTAGGTATACTCACAAAACCTACCGATAACCACACTTTCGACACCATCCTTGACATCCTTTCTGCATCAAAGTACAAAACTTTGATAACAGCAGACGCCCCTATTTACCTTGATACCCAGAGAGAGCTCTGGAAAAATGCCACCCTTGAAAAACAAGGAGACATCATCGCCGCCATCAACTCCTCGATACAGGGTAAGAAGGTAAACATCTCACCAAAATCCATCTCTGAAACCTTTAAACTCGATGATTTAAATGGAAAAACCTCATTTACAAAAGACGAGTTGGTAAAGGATTTCATGAACAGGGGCTATGCAGAACAACCAAATAGGGATACCCTACAAAAGGGTTACTTCCCTTCTGCACCCAGATTTTTATTCCACACACTGCTCATGTGTGTTTCTAATAAAACAACGTCTTTTAATGAGATACCAACGAAAATCCAATGCCTGGGGTATGCAATTTTAAATGATAAAAACTATAACTACTCCCAGGTAATATTTGATGACTTGGTAAAGAACGTTGATAATAAAGCATTTCTGCTCTTTCCAAGATTTCAAAGCTACTATTTTGAACAAAAATTTGTTGAGAAAGATGCAGAATTGCCCAAACAAGGTGTCTCATTCAAAATAAACTATTTAACAATAGAAACCTTTTCGAGAATGATGGCACCAATAAAATTAAAAACAAAGGAGGCTGAGCAGGTTTTAGAAACTGCTACTGATCCTCAAGCAACCACTGCTGAGCTCACTGCTCCAGGTGATCAAAGTAGCACACCCACTGCTTTGAAACCAACACCTGCCACCAAAAAGACCAAAAGAAAAACATCCAGAAAACCCACCAAACCCACACCAAAGGCAACTCTGGAAGATGAGATCCCAGAGTCAATGCCAGTGACAACACAAAAGTCACAAGAAACTACTGCTGCTACTTCCTCACAGCAGATGGAAGAAAGATCTCAACCCCAGCCTAAAACTCCTCCTGCATCCTCACAAAAGGATCAGGTTGTAAGCACAGGGACACCAAATTATGAAGCTCTGTATCCACTCGGATCCATCTTCCACAGTCCTGATCCCAAGGATATGTCTCTTTCAACACCCATACCCTCACCAATCATATTACCACAATCAATAATACCCCTGTTGCATGCAGTTGATATGGCACAGACACAAACCAGTTCCTCTCTGTCACCTATTACTGAGAGCATACCTCCACAAGTGACTGGGTCTGATGTTCATGCCTCTGCTAACCCAGCAACAGCTGAGGAGGTTACACCCCCTGAGTTACAAGTAACTCTCGGTGGTAGTTCAAGTGGAGCAGCAACTACAACTGATGGATCAACAGATCTTCAGTTGGACAGTTGTTACATAACTAAGACTCCCTTGAAGGCAATTTCTTCCATGGCAACATCGGTAACCACTAGTGAGTTATCTTTAACCACTGGTAACATCAAAGGATTATCGAGTGCTGAAGAAAGAAGTCCCCAGTACCAAGAAAAAGGGGCATCAATGGATGACTTTTGGGCTACAGCTCCTAAGTCACACATTAATACAACCACTGCTGGTGGGGATTCAGATGATCCTGTTAATTCAGGTGATGATTCAAAATACAATGAATTGACGGCCAGAGTTGAAAATCTAGAATCTTCTGTTGCCGAAATAAAAGATATGGTGCAGCAGCTGTTAGAAGCTCAAAAAGCCCAATCAACTGTTCCTCCTGCTCAAGCACCAGCTCCACAAGCATTTGCTGCAAATGAGCTTTGGAATATCTTCCAGCCCATGCTTGAACAACAGCAACAAATGGCTGCTAAAAAGCATGCTAATCAAGTACAAATGCTGACCAACATGGTGGAATCTCGGTTCAAAGACACTCAAGCAGACATCAAGGCTATAAAAGCTAGCATACAAAAGACTGCTCAGAGTGAGAAAGGTCCATCTACCATTTTCTTCATGGATACACCCCTGGCAGGTAATGCCAAAAAGGGGGAGAAACCAAGCTGAAAAAAAAAGGTATAGAAGATGGGATATATATTGAACCAGAAAAACCCAAAACCTCAAAAACTTCAACAGCTGATACAACAGCAGTTACAAAAACTGCTGTTAGTAGCCAAACAGCTGCCATTACATCAACACACACACCTCCAACACACACAACTACTGTTTCAACACACACCATCACAACTACTGCTCCACCACCATCATCATCTGTGTCTATAACACAAAAACCACCACTATCATCATCTTCATCACCACCACTGCCTCCTGCCATAAAGCAGAAGACAGCAGATGTTACAACATCTGTTGTAATGACAACAGTGGTTGAAACACCAGTTGTTTCAACTACTGTCAGTCAGTCACAGTCACAAACCACTGATCCACCCAATACATCACCAGCCTCCCCTCCATTAAAAAGGAGAAGGGTTTTCATTCCTGATGATGAGTCACCACCACCATCACATCTTCCATCCCCTGCTCAAAAGCAGAAGACATCTGCTGACACATCAGCAGTTGTAATGACAACAGCAGTTGAGACACCAGTTGTTTCAACAGTTGTTAGTCAACCATCCACCACTGCTCTATCCTTTCCTATATCTCAACCAAAGCTCTTTAGCAGAAAAAGAAAGCCAATCACTGCCGATGAAGGGATACATGATCCGAATGCTGAAAAGTATCCATTGGAGCTTGAAGCCATTAAAAATGAAATGAGGCAGTTTTATACAGAAACATATCCATCAAAAAGAAAATTCTCCTCACTAATAGGCTATATCGCTCCAGAAGATATAACTGATTATCTCAAGATAAAGGCTAGGCAAGCTAAAGTTAAAGCTAAGGTTGACAGTGAAAAAGAAAGGCTAAGCGAAGAAGGCATTTCTAATAGATTGGAGTTCTACCTTGCAAAGGTTAAGCAGATGGAAGAATATGCACAAGAGCTAGACAAAGAAAAGGCTGATCAAAAGAAGAAATTGAGAGAACAACTTCTAGTCTTCATCATGAAAGAAAAGTTCTACCCTGCTGAAGAATCCCAGTTTAAAGAATGGCCTTTAGTAGCTTTAAAGCATGAGGCTGAAAGGATCCAAAAAATCAAGAATGATCCTTCAAAGAAGAAAAATGCTCCAAACTGGAGTAAATACAAAAAGCTTATTGCTGATCTCACTGCTGAATATAAAGGAAAGAAAAAGGAGCTAGTGGATGCTAAGGTGGACACTGCTGAAGCCATATCAAAATGGTCTAGGCAGCAAACTGATGAAGCCTATGAGAGGTTGAAGAAAAGGAAGAAGAGAGAACAAATGGTGAAGCTGGAACAACAAATTGAAAGCCTCAAAACAATGCTAAAATCAGCAGACAACCTTACTCTTGTGACAAACCAAGAAGAAGGTAAACAGCTGTCTGACAAGGAGGTCAAACAAAAAGAAGCAGAGTATCTCAAAGACACCATCATGAAAATGGGTCTAAAAGAGGATAGCTCAGCAAGAATTCAAAACCTTTTTAAGAAGGTATTAAACAGTCCTGCATCCTCAAACACTGCAACAGACATGATAGAAAAGGAGAAACAAGAGCTTACTGGACAAGAAACTGCAGAAGACATAGCTGCAGCAAACAAAGTCATTGAAGAAGCTTTCAAAAGAATGTCTGAAAGTTTGCATGTGTTTTCAAGGCCATTATCCCTCAACTCATCAGAAGATAAATCTCTCCCAAGAAACCCATTAGGCTTTAAAATACTAAAGTGGATGTCTGATCAAAAGACCCACGTATTGACCTTGGTCAGAGCCAATGGTGAGGTGAAGTATATATCAAGGAAAGAAGCACTTGGCCTAAGTGTTGAAGACTTCCAGTATCTCCTTGAACTTTCACTGTGCAGGGATGAGGATGACCAGAGTGCAAAGAATTTTGAAGCTGAATTCAAAGAACAAGCTAAGGCACTCTTGATGAGTAATAAAGGTCCTGAAAAAGGAAGGGTTTTGGCATTATCTGTTCCAGAGGGAGATTGTTGGGATTGCACCCTAACAGAGGAACAGATAATGTAAAGCCAAAACTGGATCTCATCAGTGGACCATCAATAAGCAGCAGTTTATCCTATGCTCTCCCCTTGACAGTGGTTATCTAACAGCTGATGAATACTAAAGTGCTGCCCAACTACAACAACTGACAAACCAAACTCTGATAATTACTTAACAACTGCTGAAGACAAACTCTGCTGCTCTATCTACTGCTGTTTCCTAAGTACTGCTGAAGACTCAAGCACTGCCCTCCCAAAGACTGATCACCTTTGAAGTAAGCACTGAAGACTCAACATCTGTGCTAAGGCTACAACAGTGGAACGTGAAGCAGTAGTTTCCTTAGCTTTACATTTTATTACTTATCAGATGGTACATGTCAGTAGTTTGTATAGAACAATATTTGTAGTTTGTTAGGTCGTTAGATGTCACTATCATGGTGACGTCAGCTGAGGTAGATCAGTAGTTTGGTTTGCCTATAAATATGACAGTATTCTGTACTGTTATATTTGATCGTTTTGAGTGAGTTCTTCTCCTCAATTCATCCTTTCATCTTGTGCAACCAACTCTGGTGTATCAGGCTGAGGGGGAGTTTAGATTGTAAGCTTGTTGTAATCATTTGCTTTCTATTGTAAATCTTTTGACTCAATGAAACAGCAATTGTTTATCAATCTATATTTTCCTTTGATTATGTTTACAAAGTTTGCTACTCATTTCCGCTGCACTTATTCGTTTTATGCAAACAAACACAATCATGATGGCCCCTTGATCTCAACACTTTCTTAATACCATTGCATTCAATCATAACAACAACTATATGATAAAAACCATAGACATGTCATCCATTAAATAAGTTTAAACGTAACAACATTGTTTTAACACGAAGACATCAAACACAAGTTTTACAAACCATACGAATTGTTTTAAGAGTTCACTAAGGACTCATCAAAAGACATTAAATAAAACCAAGGTTTGGAAGACGTGTCTCGTCCAGGAATAAGACACCCAACCCAAACCTCACAACCATGGATGACATCCTTATTCACAACGCAGCATGAGACTCCCAACGCCCGCCAGATCCACTTACTAGTTCCCTGAAATACATGTATTTTGAAAACATCAACAAAAGTTGAGCGAGTTCGTGTATTTGTTTGTGTGTATGTATAAACCTTTGAAATCATTGTAAGTATGTATGTATGTTTATAAATCCCGGTATGAAAACAACAAGGAAAAACAGATCACCAATGGGTTGCAAGGCCATTGATATGTGTGACGTGATGCAGGTAGCTCAAACCTAGAAGATTTTACACCGGGCTTCCGGCTGTAAGACATAGTCTACCCATGGGCCAAACCCTGGTCCAACATGGGCGGGGCTTGCTACACCCAAATAGATCTATCACTCATGTCCCTCGGTCCTATAACTAGGATTGATGGCCTTATGCGTTGTGCCCACCACTCACATGATCTAAGTGTACCCTTCCTTAGCTAACCATACCAAATCACAATGTATGTAAACAGTTGTAACATGTATTTCACCCCCGAAGTTATAAAACTGAAATCAGTTAAAAGAAAAGGGGGAACACGAAACTCACAGTCTTGCGTCTTCAACATCTGTAACTCGTACTTCTCCAGTGAACATGTCACACCCCGACCACGTAAAACAACAAATCGTGGCGGAAACATCGGGGAGTGTTGTAACAGAATCATTGTCTCATAACACATGGAAATTTAAATTTTGTTTTATTGATTAAAAGTGGTTACAATGTCTTAACAAACAAGGAAACATAACATAATTAACTAGTCTTGCATCTTTTAATGTCGCTAAGGCCCAAGTCCACCTAAGTGTATCTTGATTAATCCTATGCATCAATTCCTGAAACACATGTGAAAATAGGTACGTCAGCATAAAAATGCCAGTGAGATACATAGGTTTTATTGAAAATAGGATTCATGACTTATAAGTTTGAAAAAAATATTTAACAAAAGTAGTCACGAATCTTGTAAAATGTTTTGTTTTATAAATCATATGAAAACTTAATAAGAAAATCAGATGATATAAAAGAAATAAGTATGGTTAAATAAATAACCATGTAAAATGAGTTGTATAAAACATACTGTTTGTAAAACAATATCTTGTGAAAAATATGTCATTTGTGTAAAATGTTATATGTCTAAATTGAAATGATTTAAATAACGTTACGATATGTAATATCATACAAGCAATTATATATAGGAAGTACCAGCGGCGTATCCACCATGCTTGTATCATATTACACACGCCTCGTTACTTGAATCACTTACCCAAACAAATCACAAATGTAAAATGTTTATGTATAGTCAAATGTCAAATGTTTATGTGAAAACCATCAAATGTAAATCATGTAATGTGTAAACAAATGTTATGCATGGTAAGTAAATGTGATTACTTAAACCAAATGTAAAAATGTACAAAACAAAGTATTTGAATAAATCAAAAGTTATGCTTTGTAGAATAATGCATGCTTTACTGATACAACATTTATATGGTAATGTTAAACGCCTACATTTAAGCCTTGAGACAGACGGATAACCTTAGAGTGAAATTTATCAAAAAAAATGTTTTCGAATTCTGTCATTCCTTCCACCCAAACAAACCTAGGATTTTAGGAACGTGATTTGTCAAGTCCTATGGTACCACTACCTACTACCGAGCGGCATGATCGGTGTTAATGAATGTAATTTGGTTCCGTTAAACAAACCAAATGATATACCAAATGCAAGCATGTCTTATGAAAATAATGAACCTAGTATGCTAAGTGAACATACAAGGTAGAGATGTATAGCAATGTGTCCATATGTTACGAGAACATATGCAACAGAGATGCAATGTAAAACAATGTACTAGGTATGCACTAAATGGACATACATAGCATAAAATGTAATGTAAAACAATGTGCTACCATGCTAAGTGAACATACATAGCAAAAGAAGATGTAATGTAAAACAATGTGCTAGTATGCTAAGAGTGAACATACATAGCAAAACATAATGAAATCATGTACTAATAGTGTACTAATGAACATAGCAAGTATATTGTATGAAAACATGGAAAGCATGAAAGTAACAAGTAGGTTCACCCCAAAATGTTTGAAAAACAGTAAAAGAGGGGACTATGTACTCACTTGAGGGTGCTTAGAAGTCTTGAACAACAACCAAGCAAAGCTAGAGGGATCACGGAATCAAACGGCACCCTATATAGATAACTACATGAATAACCGGACCTAAATAGAGAGATTGGATAGTATGAGGTTTCGTAAACCAAATGAGTATTGGAACTCATATGATATGGTTTAACAAAGCCTACATACTAAAATGAAACCTAACCTAAGTGCTTACGACCCATTACGACCCGTTTAGGTAGCTTATGCTACTTTAACACGTCGTTCGCGTAAAACGCGTTCGGATTGCTTAACTAGTCCTACGACAAGTAAAATATGCCTTAACATGTCTAATATAGTTACCTAATCAGTTTAGATGTCAAAATTTAGGTTACATATGCTTAAAATGAATTTATGCGTAAAAAGGGTATTTTGGTAATTTTCCCAAAACATATAAACTACCTATCATACAACTACTTAAACGACGTGACCATAAGGTATAACCTCGGAAGGTTATTCCCTATACAACTATGGTCACCTAATGTGTTTGTTCGGATCCTAATGATCGACCAAACGGGTCGGGTTCGAAAGTATAAGTGATTGTTTAGATCGCTTACCTTACGACCCTACATAAGCACTAAACCTAAAGTGACGAGCTAAACATGTTAAAACATGTTTAATGAATTTAGAAAACAGGTTTGGTATCAAAACAAACGGTTTTGATACCTAAAAGTAGTTTGGTTACAAAATACGCAAGAATACGCATTTTGTCCGAAACTACGCCTCGTCACTAAGCCTAGATAACGTGGTAATTAGTAGGTATAGTCACAAGAGACTAAAACCATTGTGATCACGCTCACGTTATAAAGTTCAAACGAACTTCATGTTGACCATAAACTGGTCAAAGCTGAAAGTCAAACAAAGTTTGACTTTCACGTTTAAAACGCGTAAAAGAACGAAAGGGGACTTACAAAGGGTCCAAGAACGGAAATCTAGATCCAACTTGCTCAGATATGAGGTGCCAAGCCCCAACTTAGAGCAAATAGATCAGATTTGTGTGTTGCAACAATGAAAAGGCATGGGTATTTATAGGATTTCTAGGACCGTTAGGATCGTTCCTTGGAAATCGTGCTTAAATCTCAGCCATACATGTGCACCCCTTGTTTTATGAAACCATGGGAGCCCCTAATATGAGCCCATGGTATTGAAAATACCATTAAATACCAGCCCATGGTTTTGTAAAACCATGGGTTAAAACCATTAACACTCAAAATTGAACTAGGTTCATTGAATCTGGTCAGAAATTTCAAAAATGGTCCATGCACTTGTAAAACTTGATTTTTGGTACTTTTATGCCCCATTAACCCCATTTCAAAGCTTTAAAATTATGTTAAAGTATAGGTAACTTAAAATATGCTCAAAAACATCTCGGATGTCGGTTCGTTTGGTCGTACAGTTGCGTTGTTCGGTTAATTACGACGGAAGTCGTAACGAACGCAAAAACAATCCAAATTAAGCGACAAATGGAATTTTATCATGCCAATCACTAAAATAAAATATTTTAATGCTTACATAAATTTTTGGATGTCTGGATGTATTTAGAACGTAAGATATGCTCGAAAATGCAAACTTATGCACTTTTTGACGCTTTTAGTCCCTAAATGAGCATAAAGTTTATTTTAGCACACCGAACCCCTCAAAGCCTATTTCTAAGATATGTAAAGGATATTTAGGGTATGTTTAACTTATGGTCATGTTCCAGAATGTCCATTACTGTCACACCCCCAAAATCCCACCTGCGGAGTACTACCGCTGGGAGGCGTGACTGACCAGGATCCAGCCACCAATCATACTGAACAAGTATATAAACAGTTATAAAAGTTTAACCAATACGATTGGTGTTTCAAAACAAATAAGTTTAAGTTGCAAGCGGAAGCATAAGTTTAAAGTTATAACATAAGTTCAAAAGTTTCCAAGTTTAACATAGCACGCAGCAATCCGTGCCCCACAACGATCCTCCTCCATGCAAGCTCCCACTGAGTACCTATGGTCCTGCAAAGCATGTAGTAACGAGTCAACAACTAGTTGAGTGAGTTCACGGGTGGGCGTTCGTTTTAGTTGTTTCGAAAACAGTTTACATTATCTGGCATCCTGCCGTGGGGGTTACCCCATAGTTTAAAAAAACGTGACCAGTTCGTTCCCAGTTACTCCGGCACTCCGGCCGTGGGGGCTACCCCATGTAGTTATCAGGCATTTCGGCCGTGGGGGCTACCCCATGTACATCATCTGGCTCTCCAGCCGTGGGGGCTACCCCATGTGTATACTAGACTCGTTACCGTATCGATTGCTGACTGTAGTCATGTTTATGTGCCCTGAAAACATCAATGTCTATCATCATTGACGTGCCCCAGATCCATTAGTTCACGCCCGTCCTCTGCGGCACGGTGTGAGGCTTGTCAGACCTAAATAGCGCTATCTAACTAATGACCCGCTCGCCATTGGCCCGGCGATTAGTCGATACAAAAAGGAGGGACTTCGTGATAGAGTTTTAGTCTAGTACGTTTATCCGTCCATCCGGACGAGGAATCACATTCCTGAACCACTGACGTCCTACCCAATGGTAGACGAGGAACCCATGTTCCTGAATCCCATTCCCAACCCAGGGAATCCCATGCTTTGTAAAGGGTGTGAACTCACCTTGGTTTGCTCGGCAGTCAAACACAGAAAGTCAATCAAGTCGCAAGTAGTCAATAACGTCCTAACACGGATATCACATATAATCAGATTCGAACCAAGTAGTGCACAAATGTTCAACACGTTTGGCAAGCACGTTTAGTAGTAACAGTTAACAGTCAACAGTAGCACATACGGTTCACAAGTTCAGCCCAACTACTTAGGCCCAAACACGTAAAAGCAGTTAACATAGAAGCCCATCAGTCTGGCCCATTAACTAAGGCCCAAAAGTGTGGTCTCGAGTCGCAACCGGACTCGCAAGCATGGTCTCGAGTCATGCTGTGTGTTGATCATGGATGGTTGCGAGTCGCAACCGGTGTCGCAACCGTAGCCTCGGTTCATCATGCTAAGGTCTCGAGTCGCAACCGGACTCGTAACCTGTGGTTTCGGCTTGTCCTGTTATGGTTGCGAGTCGCAACCGCGTGGTCTCGAGTCATCACGCTGTGGTTGCGAGTCGCAACGGGTGATTGCGAGTCGGTAAGCTGTCATTTTCACGTTCACGTGTTGATGCAGGTGTAATCAGCCAAATAGTACAATATAATCAGGCCCAAATCCGGAAATGACCAATAGAATTTCACTAACATATTTCCTAATCAGGCTATTAGTCAAATGTGGATCAAAATCACAAGGGTTTTCAATCTTCAACTATCATTCAAAGTGTTCTTCAAATATTCAAACCCATCTTCATCAAGTTCATAACATTTTAACCACTTATTCAATCAACACTATGAACAAGCATCAAAACACTAAGCATAACACATAACCCGGTTTTCATACAAGTCCGATTTCATGACATATGTAACCCGATTTCATGTTCATCAACATAAGTGGTTCAAACTTCATTTAGACACAACATATCACATCTTGCCATATAATATATGTTAACCGGTTATCAACATGGTGCATATTAGAATCATCATAAACATCAAGAACATCATGTAATCTCTAACTATAGACATCATCTTATGCATACATCCATTCAAGCACAAACACAACAAAAATTAACCATAAAAATACTAACCGGTTGGTGATGTGTGTGTGTGTGCCGATCCAAAGTCCAAATCCGAGAGTTTCTTGTGTCAACCGAGTGGATCCGAGAGTCTTGGAGATGTGTTTGTGTGCTAGAGTTCTAGTGGGAGAGAAGATAGAAGTGTGTGTGTGTTCTAATGTTCAACAAAGTGGTAACAAGTAACTAGGGGTGGTGTATTTATAGTCAAGTTCCAAATGGTGCACCCTTAGTGGGTTTCGAGTGGGGGTTCACGGCCCAAAGGCCCATTCGGTCACTATTCACTCGAGACCTCATGGTCTCGAGTCGGGTTCTTTGTTCTCGGGTTGGGTTCTCGGTTCACTTATAATACATATAAATATATACAATGCACACATAACAAGCACATATCATGTAAAAAGGTTCACGTTATCATTAAGTTTAATCATTCAACTAACCACATAACGTACAAGCAAGTCACATCACGACACAACGAAAGGTTCTAGATTTCGAGTTGTCACATCATCCCCAAGTTGAAAGAAATTTCGTCCCGAAATTTGATGGCACTCACTGAGGAAGCTAGTTAAGTTGCATGGTTTTCCCGGTTATCCTGGGGTGTCACATCCACCCCCCGTTGATCTGGAATTTCGTCCCGAAATTCCGTAGCTTCAGCCTCAGTAGCGTTAGTACTGTTCTCAAACAGTTGGGGATACTTTTGTTTCATCCGATCTTCGCGCTCCCAGGTAAACTCTGGGCCGCGACGTGAGTTCCAACGAACTCGAACAAGAGGTATTCTAGTGCTCTTGAGGACCTTAACATCCCGGTCCGTGATCTCGACAGGTTCTTCGACGAATTTCAACTGTTCGTCGATCGTGAGTTCCTTCAGAGGAACTACGTGCGTCTCATCTGACAGACACTTCTTCAGATTTGACACATGGAAAACGTTGTGAACTGCACCGAGTTCTGCTGGTAATTTCAGTCTGTAGGCCACCTTGCCTATTTTCTCGATGATTTCAAAAGGTCCAACGTACCGTGGGTTGAGTTTCCCTCGTTTACCAAAACGAACCACACCCTTCCAGGGTGAAACTTTGAGTAATACCCGCTCCCCAACCTGGAGCTCAAGTGGTTTCCTGCCCTTATCGGCGTAGGCCTTCTGACGGTCACGAGCGGCCGCCATGCGTTGTCGTATTTGAGCAATCCGCTCAGTAGTGTCTACCACATGTTCTGGACCAGTGATCTGACTATCCCCCACCTCTGCCCAACAGAGGGGTGACCGGCATTTACGTCCGTACAATGCCTCAAACGGAGCAGCTTTAATGCTGGTGTGGTAGCTGTTATTATACGAAAATTCCACGAGTGGCAGATGCCTTTCCCAGCTGTTGCCAAAGTCGATTACACAAGCGCGAAGCATGTCTTCTAGTGTTTGGATAGTACGCTCGGACTGCCCGTCCGTCTGTGGGTGATATGCTGTGCTCATATCTAAACGTGAGCCAAAAGACTTGTGCATTGCCTGCCACAGTTCCGAAGTAAAACGTGCATCTCGATCAGAGATAATAGAAGTGGGCACCCCGTGCCTCGAAACAACTTCCTTGAGGTATATTTCCGCCAGAGTGGAGAACTTATCCGTCTCCTTGATTGCCAAAAAGTGTGCGGATTTTGTGAGTCGATCCACGATCACCCAGATAGTATCGTTTCCGCGCTGGGATCTAGGTAGGCCAGTAACGAAATCCATGGAAATTTGCTCCCATTTCCATTGTGGTATCTCTGGTTGCTGAAGTAGGCCTGAGGGTTTCTGATATTCCGTCTTGACTCGCGCACAAGTCAAACACTTGCTGACATACGTTGCTATGTGGGCCTTCATGCTAGGCCACCAATACGTGGTTTTAATATCGTGGTACATTTTGTCCGAACCAGGGTGTACCGAGTAGCGAGATTTGTGCGCTTCATCCATCACAAGTTCTCGTAATTTGCCATAGAGTGGGACCCAAATGCGTCCTGTTACATAATAAGCACCGTCTTCCTTCTGTTCTAAGCGTTGCCTTGACCCGCGGAGGGCTTCAGCTCTAACGTTCTCTGGTTTCAGTGCTTCTATCTGAGCAGCTCGTATTTGCGAAGGTAGACTAGAATGGATCGTGAGTTGTAAAGCTCTTACGCGCTTAGGCGTAGTGTCCTTTCGACTGAGGGCGTCTGCCACAACATTGGCCTTGCCCGGGTGATACCTGATAGAGCACTCGTAATCATTCAGCAGCTCGACCCATCGTCGCTGCCGCATATTCAGTTCCTTCTGTTTGAATATGTGCTCTAAACTCCTGTGGTCAGTGTAGATGGTGCACTTGGTTCCGTATAGGTAATGCCGCCATAACTTAAGTGCAAAAACAACAGCTCCCAGCTCTAAATCATGTGTCGTGTAGTTCTTCTCGTGAACTTTAAGTTGTCGTGAGGCGTAAGCTATGACTTTATCTCGTTGCATCAATACACAACCAAGACCTTGAATTGATGCATCACAGTAAACCACAAAATCGTCTGTGCCCTCTGGCAGTGAAAGAATAGGTGCACTGCAAAGTCTATCCTTTAGATGCTGAAAAGCTAACTCTTGTGCATTTCCCCAATGATAAACAACGCCTTTCTGCGTTAGTAAGGTGAGAGGCTGCGCGATCTTAGAAAAATCCTTAATGAATCTCCTGTAATATCCTGCCAATCCCAAAAATTGGCGAATTTCCTTTGGTGTGCGAGGCGCAGGCCAGTTCTTAATAGATTCCACTTTGGATGGATCAACGTGAATCCCATCCTTGTTCACCACATGCCCTAGGAAATGGACTTCACGAAGCCAGAAGTCGCATTTCGAGAATTTTGCGTAAAGCTGTTCCTTCCGGAGGAGTTCCAAAATAAGTCGTAGATGTTGTTCGTGCTCTTCCTTGCTCTTAGAATAGATCAGGATGTCGTCGATGAAGACTATAACAAACTTGTCCAGATACGGTTTGCACACTCGATTCATCAAATCCATAAAAACTGCCGGTGCGTTCGTCAGCCCAAACGGCATGACCAGAAACTCATAGTGTCCATATCGAGTCCTAAAGGCCGTCTTAGAGACATCCTCTTCCCGGACTCTCAACTGGTGATATCCCGATCTCAGATCGATCTTTGAATAGTAGCTCGATCCCTGCAACTGGTCGAACAAGTCGTCAATACGCGGTAGAGGATAACGATTCTTCACAGTCACCTTGTTGAGTTCGCGATAGTCGATACACATTCTGAAGGTACCGTCCTTCTTCTTCACAAAAAGCACTGGAGCTCCCCAAGGCGATGAGCTAGGACGAATAAAACCCTTATCCAAGAGTTCTTGTAGTTGCGTGGAGAGTTCTTCCAACTCTGATGGCGCTAAACGATAAGGTGCACGGGCTACAGGCGCGGCTCCAGGAGCTAAATCAATCTGAAACTCGACTTGGCGATGGGGCGGAAGACCAGGTAATTCCTCAGGGAATACCTCAGGATAGTCGCGTACAACGGGAAAATCTTCTAACTTCTTCTCCTTTTCTGTGGTATCAGTAACTAAAGCCAAAATCGCAGTGTGGCCCTTTCGTAAGCATTTCTGGGCTTTAAGAAGAGAGATGATGTTCTCAACAGCACTTCTCTTGTCGCCACGAATCATGAGAGGTTCACCACCTAAACCAGGAACACGAACGATCTTCTCGTTGCAAAGAATCTCTGCTCGGTGTTGGGATAGCCAATCCATCCCAATGACAACGTCGAAACTACCCAAGACAATAGGAATAAGATCGATAGAGAAAGTCTGGTTAGCGAGAATAAGCTGGCAACCCTTGACTACGTGTGAGGCTTCCAAACTCTTACCATTAGCTAGCTCGACAGTGTGCTTGTCGCTCAGGGGTGTAGGAATACGCTTAAGCATCTTACTAACTTCTAGTGACACATAGCTAGTATCGGCACCCGAATCAAATAAGACTGTAACATAAAAGTCGTCGAGAAGGAACTTACCCGTCACCACGTTGGGATCATTCCTTGCTTCACCTTGACCAATCACGAACACACGTCCCCTAGCACCATTGTTGTTGTTGTTCCCATTGTTACCATTCCCCTGATTGTTGTTGTTGTTCTGGTTCAGTTGGGGACAGTCTTTCTTGAAGTGGCCTTCAGCTCCGCACTGAAAGCACCCTTTGTTGTTACCCTGCTGCTGTCGCTGGTTCTGCTGAGGTTGCTGACGATTCTGGTTGACGGGGTATGCGCTTCTGCAATCCTTTGCAACATGACCAGGCTTGTTGCATCGATGACAGTTGCCCCTGGTGCATGGCCCACTGTGGTGTAGGCTGCAGCGATTGCATTTGGGGTGATTCCCCTTGTATCCACCATGACTTTGACCACCAGACGACTGCTGACTGGGGCTCTTGTGATCGTCCGTCTTTCTCTGCTGAGACTGAGTTTGCACTGAAGTTGAACCCCTGCTTGAAGTTCCATCCCATTTTCGTTTATCCCCACTAGAAGCACCAGAAGTAGTTGCAGCACCTATACGCTTCGGTAACTTGTTCTGCTCCACCGCTTGGTCAGTGAGACGGTGAGCCAACTGTACAACCTGCTGGATAGTAGTCAACCTCGCTGAAGTCACATGACTTTGGATCTCTGGCACCAAGCCCTTGAGATAGAGTTCAATTCGCTTGTAGGGAGGATCCACCATGGTAGGACACAACAAAGCAAGCTCATGCGATCTCTTAGTGTATGCCTCAATTTCTGACCCCGACATCTTAAGATTGTAGAACTCATCTTCCAGTTTGTGAATGTCGTCACGACTGCAGTATTCCTCCCTGATCATTTCCTTGAAAGTTTCCCATGGGGTGGCGTTGGCAGCAACCAACCCTAACATCTGCACCTGAGCATTCCACCACGTGAGAGCCAAACCCTCGAGAGTACCAGTAGCATACTTCACCCTGCGCGCTTCAGGGCATTCGCACATTTCGAACACAGACTCCAGTTTCTCAAACCAGTGTAGGAGACCTACTGCTCCTTCAGTGCCGCTAAAAGTCGTGGGTCGACAGTCCATAAAGGTCTTAAAAGTGCACACCGGTGCCTGAGCATACTGACCTAAGGTAGGTGGAAGAAAAGACAGAGTTTAACACAAAGGTTGGTTCACGAGAGTAGGATCCAAACGATCCTAGAACAATTTCGGACTGCAGGATATACCTCCTGCGCGTGCAGCTGCGAGCGCTGCGTCAATTCGCTCGTTGATCAAAGCCGTCAACTGGGCTTGTGTCATGTTAACGCGTCCAGACATGGTTCTTCATAATAAAAGCAATACGTGTGAGAGAGGTTCGCGAAAGCACGATAGTAAGACAGAGTAAGCACGCACGTGTTCAAACAACAGTAGCTATACTAATCAAGCATACCATGAGCAATGTACTACGCAACTAACAAGTAGGCAATATACATACATCATATTACCTAGAACGTCGAGCCTTGCATGAGGAGCGAAGTGTCGTTGTGGACCGTTGAGCGCTAAACCGGTTATAGTCTGGTTTTAACAAAAACGTTTCTCCTTTATTAAAACCAAGTTCACTATAACCAATGGCTCTGATACCAATCTGTCACACCCCCAAAATCCCACCTGCGGAGTACTACCGCTGGGAGGCGTGACTGACCAGGATCCAGCCACCAATCATACTGAACAAGTATATAAACAGTTATAAAAGTTTAACCAATACGATTGGTGTTTCAAAACAAATAAGTTTAAGTTGCAAGCGGAAGCATAAGTTTAAAGTTATAACATAAGTTCAAAAGTTTCCAAGTTTAACATAGCACGCAGCAATCCGTGCCCCACAACGATCCTCCTCCATGCAAGCTCCCACTGAGTACCTATGGTCCTGCAAAGCATGTAGTAACGAGTCAACAACTAGTTGAGTGAGTTCACGGGTGGGCGTTCGTTTTAGTTGTTTCGAAAACAGTTTACATTATCTGGCATCCTGCCGTGGGGGTTACCCCATAGTTTAAAAAAACGTGACCAGTTCGTTCCCAGTTACTCCGGCACTCCGGCCGTGGGGGCTACCCCATGTAGTTATCAGGCATTTCGGCCGTGGGGGCTACCCCATGTACATCATCTGGCTCTCCAGCCGTGGGGGCTACCCCATGTGTATACTAGACTCGTTACCGTATCGATTGCTGACTGTAGTCATGTTTATGTGCCCTGAAAACATCAATGTCTATCATCATTGACGTGCCCCAGATCCATTAGTTCACGCCCGTCCTCTGCGGCACGGTGTGAGGCTTGTCAGACCTAAATAGCGCTATCTAACTAATGACCCGCTCGCCATTGGCCCGGCGATTAGTCGATACAAAAAGGAGGGACTTCGTGATAGAGTTTTAGTCTAGTACGTTTATCCGTCCATCCGGACGAGGAATCACATTCCTGAACCACTGACGTCCTACCCAATGGTAGACGAGGAACCCATGTTCCTGAATCCCATTCCCAACCCAGGGAATCCCATGCTTTGTAAAGGGTGTGAACTCACCTTGGTTTGCTCGGCAGTCAAACACAGAAAGTCAATCAAGTCGCAAGTAGTCAATAACGTCCTAACACGGATATCACATATAATCAGATTCGAACCAAGTAGTGCACAAATGTTCAACACGTTTGGCAAGCACGTTTAGTAGTAACAGTTAACAGTCAACAGTAGCACATACGGTTCACAAGTTCAGCCCAACTACTTAGGCCCAAACACGTAAAAGCAGTTAACATAGAAGCCCATCAGTCTGGCCCATTAACTAAGGCCCAAAAGTGTGGTCTCGAGTCGCAACCGGACTCGCAAGCATGGTCTCGAGTCATGCTGTGTGTTGATCATGGATGGTTGCGAGTCGCAACCGGTGTCGCAACCGTAGCCTCGGTTCATCATGCTAAGGTCTCGAGTCGCAACCGGACTCGTAACCTGTGGTTTCGGCTTGTCCTGTTATGGTTGCGAGTCGCAACCGCGTGGTCTCGAGTCATCACGCTGTGGTTGCGAGTCGCAACGGGTGATTGCGAGTCGGTAAGCTGTCATTTTCACGTTCACGTGTTGATGCAGGTGTAATCAGCCAAATAGTACAATATAATCAGGCCCAAATCCGGAAATGACCAATAGAATTTCACTAACATATTTCCTAATCAGGCTATTAGTCAAATGTGGATCAAAATCACAAGGGTTTTCAATCTTCAACTATCATTCAAAGTGTTCTTCAAATATTCAAACCCATCTTCATCAAGTTCATAACATTTTAACCACTTATTCAATCAACACTATGAACAAGCATCAAAACACTAAGCATAACACATAACCCGGTTTTCATACAAGTCCGATTTCATGACATATGTAACCCGATTTCATGTTCATCAACATAAGTGGTTCAAACTTCATTTAGACACAACATATCACATCTTGCCATATAATATATGTTAACCGGTTATCAACATGGTGCATATTAGAATCATCATAAACATCAAGAACATCATGTAATCTCTAACTATAGACATCATCTTATGCATACATCCATTCAAGCACAAACACAACAAAAATTAACCATAAAAATACTAACCGGTTGGTGATGTGTGTGTGTGTGCCGATCCAAAGTCCAAATCCGAGAGTTTCTTGTGTCAACCGAGTGGATCCGAGAGTCTTGGAGATGTGTTTGTGTGCTAGAGTTCTAGTGGGAGAGAAGATAGAAGTGTGTGTGTGTTCTAATGTTCAACAAAGTGGTAACAAGTAACTAGGGGTGGTGTATTTATAGTCAAGTTCCAAATGGTGCACCCTTAGTGGGTTTCGAGTGGGGGTTCACGGCCCAAAGGCCCATTCGGTCACTATTCACTCGAGACCTCATGGTCTCGAGTCGGGTTCTTTGTTCTCGGGTTGGGTTCTCGGTTCACTTATAATACATATAAATATATACAATGCACACATAACAAGCACATATCATGTAAAAAGGTTCACGTTATCATTAAGTTTAATCATTCAACTAACCACATAACGTACAAGCAAGTCACATCACGACACAACGAAAGGTTCTAGATTTCGAGTTGTCACAATTACAGTACAAGTCGGCATACTTTCACAGTTTGTCGCATTTAGTCCCTGTAAGCGAATAAACTTGATTTCGGCACACCAAACCTTCCAAAACTTATTTCTAAGTTATGTAAAGGTTATTTAAGGTATGTTGAGCCTATGTCACTATTCCGGAGTGTTTGTTGCATTAAACTGGTTATATTTACGCATCAGTGCGCGTATAACCTTCCAAAAAGCGATTTTGAGCCCGAAATCGAACAAGAATTGACATGTGCAAAAGATACACATATTTATACAAATACCAAGTATGAAATACAATATTTCATTGGTTTGGTATTTGTTTGATGGTTGAAGTGACACAGGTGTCACAGTCTCCCCTACTTCAGGAAATTTCGTCACGAAATTTATTTTAGAGGAAACTTGTGAGAGTTTGAAACATGAAGTTGAAAAGATCAAACAACACTGGTTAGAGTCCTGAACTTCTAGTAACTTTAAATAACATCATGCTTGCAATGTGAGAGGGATACTTATATACAAGTATATAAAGTGTTATTGGTGCGTCCACCGTACCTCTATTACATTGTTCACATTTCGTTATGGTTGCCACTATCGGTTCTTACACATGATAAGTCTTACTGTGGTTTCCGTGCACTGAACTTCGTAATTATGTATGCATCCATAATTACGTAATTCCTTGCATAGTCACGTAGTGCATCTTATAATGTGCAGGGGAAGAAAACAATGAACGAGCCTGTGACGATTGTGACTAGACCACCATAGGGTCCTTTTTAATTAAATCAATAAATGATTTAAATAGACCACCAAGGAGTCTGTTCAGCTATAGCATCACATGTCGTTCTTAACCAGATTCTGAATCAATCTTTAGACCACTTAAAGGGGTCTCTTTTGAATAATGGAATGGTACTATATAATCCAAGGGTCTTAACTGTTACGAGGATTTGGATAACGAAAACAAAAACACAAAATGCATAAAAGAAAACACATAATCACATAATTGCTTAACTTGATCATCAATTTGTTATCATTTTGTTAATTTGTTGTTAATTGTGCATAAGAATTTAAAGCACACCAGGAATCTAAACCGTGGATTTCGATTGGCACTTTAAATATTTCCAAGAATCTAACTATAAGATAGAAAGATTTTAAAAATTCGATTTCGATTATAAGGAATCGAAATGTTCGAATTAAGGCATACAAGGAATCAAATGAAGGATTCCGATTTGAATGATAATCATCCACAAGGATCTAATTGTAAAGATAAAAAGATCCCATATGGATTTTGGGAATTGAAAAGCGGGAGGCATTTCAAAACCTTGCACTAGACGTGCTTAAGTCAAAACATGAGGTAAAATGTTTATGAAGTTAAGGAGCTAGATATGCCAAGGCGACATATGAAGCGGAATTTGAAGGTTAAGTCAACGTATGAGGAAAATATTTTTGAAAACTATGCATGGGGTTCTAAAAAAATGTGTTCAATGTTTTTGAAACCTTATATATAATACTTTTGAAATCATAAAGTAGGTGTATTAGGTAGGTATATTTATAAAAATGTTTTAAAATCATGCGAGATAAATTTTGAAATTATGTATAAGGTTTTTGAAAATATGAATGATGCTTTTGAAATCATGCACTTGATATACGTAATTATACTGTATTAATATTGTTTTCAAACTATATGAAACATTTTGAAATCATGAAGGTTGTTTTTTGAAAATATAGACAATGTTTTTGAAATCATGGAGGTTGTTTTTGAAAACATAGACAATGCTTTTGAAATCATGCATTTGACATGTTAAGTAAATACACTATATTAAAAATGTTTTCGAACTATATATAAAATGTTTTTGAAATCATGAAGGTTGTTTTGAAAACTTATGTTATGCATGTTGAAAAATCAGAATGTAATGGGTATGAGATTTGAAAATACCCTTAGTTATCTAACCAAGGATTCAAAGACAAAGATGTGCAAAAGCACGATTACTCATAATGTCACTTTATTTTCTGTACTTCGTTTCTTAGAATGAACCGAATATTTAGAATTTTCCAAGGAAATCATGAGCAAACACAGGAATGGGAAATTCACAAGAGTAGTTTGTAAGGAACATAGTTCCTTAATGTAGGTATTATAAGGAAATGCCATACACACATGTAACTATACTTGTATATCAGAATTGTGAACAACAATTTGTTTATAAACAAAACTGATTGTGTTCACATTACAAGAAAAACAAAGAAACAAAAGCATAAGATTAAAATAGCAACATCTTATACTCAGCCAAATGCTTATCCGTGGGTCAGATTTGCATTGACAATCTTTGATCACTTGCTCCTGAAATAGCTCGTCTCGCCATAGTTGTACCAAGTACCAGACGGTAAACGAGCTTGAGCAGGGTTGACTTGAGGTTGGTTTGGACCACCTTGGATTGGGTTGAATTGACAAGCATTTGCCAGGTGACCGAATCGTCCACATGATGCACACAGACGACAATGCAGGTAAGCTCGGTGAGGTGTATTACACTTGTTGCACATCAGTGCAGTACCGGCATAAGACTTCCTGGCAGGAGGTTGAGCAGCAGCAAGGTTTATAACAGCTTTGTTTTGGATAGCAAAGCGGCATATGTTAACCAAATGTCCCCACCGTCCACAGTAGGTACATTTGAAGCAGGGTATGAGGTTTGAATGATGACGGTTGCATCGTTTGCACCATGGGGCAGCTCCTAAGTACGACTTCCTAGCTGGTGGCATTCCCACTTGGCTAGGTCCCGCTTGATTTGGTGCACCCGCTGCGGGTTTCCTTGAAGCCTTACGCTTCCTTGATTTTGGTGCTGACTTGACTTCTGCTTCCTTCGGTGACTCTTGAGTGGCTCCATTATTGGGACGAGACATGGCGATACCTAAATCCACAGACTTCAGGATTATTTTGCCTATTTGCTGAGTAAATTTGGCAGTTTGCTCGGATATTTGAGTGTTGCTGAGATGAAGAGACATTCTAGAGAAAAATGAAGGACATAGGAAGAAACAAGTGAAATGTCATCGGATAAACAAAACAGAATGGCAATGCATAAAAGTTGCGATCATTTGTTTGTTACCTAAGGCAAACATATGAGATGGTGACTAATCAAAGTAAGTGGGTCATAATAATGTATCGCTGAAGATATGCTTGCCTATAAGTGAACACTCACCCCAAGAGTTCCCAGGTAAGAGTGACTGGTCCGATACTACGGATTTGTACGAACACTCTAGCCTTAGACAGAAAACTCAGAGTACAGGCATTCACCCTTCCAGTTTGCACATGTTCACATTATAAGACCCAAACTTTGATGAGATTTTGAAAACTTAGAGGGTTCAAAACCTTATAATAAATCATCCTAGAACAGATGATTGGTTTTCAAAGCAGATTTGAAATTTATGTTCTTGTTGTGGTTGTCGCCTAAGGATAGGTGACGGTATTGTTTTATGACTAAACGCAAGTAAACTCGCGTTAGGGTCCTAGGAAGGTTATAGACTAGGTCAAAGCATTACTAATAACCTAATTCCCTATAACCATGAGCTCAGATACCAACTCTTCTGTCACACCCCGACCACGTAAAACAACAAATCGTGGCGGAAAAGTCGGGGAGTGTTGTAACAGAATCATTGTCTCATAACACATGGAAATTTAAATTTTGTTTTATTAATTAAAAGTAGTTACAATGTCTTAACAAACAAGGAAACATAACATAATTAACTAGTCTTGCATCTTTTAATGTCGCTAAGGCCCAAGTCCACCTAAGTGTATCTTGATCAATCCTATGTATCATTTCCTGAAACACATGTGAAAATAGGTACGTCAGCATAAAAATGCCTGTGAGATACATAGGTTTTATTGAAAATAGGATTCATGACTTATAAGTTTGAAGAAAATGTTTAACAAAAGTAGTCATGAATCTTGTAAAATGTTTTGTTTTATAAATCATATGAAAACTTAATAAGAAAATCAGATGATATAAAAGAAATATGTATGGTTAAATAAATAACCATGTAAAATGAGTTGTATAAAACATACTGTTTGTAAAACAATATCTTGTGAAAAATATGTCATTTGTGTAAAATGTTATATGTCTAAATTGAAATGATTTAAATAACGCTACGATATGTAATATCATACAAGCAATTATATATAGGAAGTACCAGCGGCGTATCCACCATGCTTGTATCATATTACACACGCCTCGTTACTTGAATCACTTACCCAAACAAACCACCAATGTAAAATGTTTATGTGTAGTCAAATGTCAAATGTTTATGTGAAAACCATCAAATGTAAATCATGTAATGTGTAAACAAATGTTATGCATGGTAAGTAAAATGTGACTACTTAAACCAAATGTAAAAATGTACAAAACAAAGTATTTGAATAAATCAAAAGTTACGCTTTGTAGAATAATGCATGCTTTACTGATACAACATTTATGCGGTAATGTTAAACGCCTACATTCAAGCCTTGAGACAGACGGATAACCTTAGAGTGAAGGTTATCAAAAAAAATGTTTTTGGATTCGGTCATTCCTTCCACCCAAACAAACCTAGGATTTTAAGAACGGGATTTGTCAAGTCCTATGGTACCACTACCTACTACCGAGCGGCATGATCGGTGTTAATGAATGTAATTTAGTTCCGTTAAATAAACCAAATGATATACCAAATGTAAGCATGTCTTATGAAAATAATGAACCTAGTATGCTAAGTGAACATACAAGGTAGAGATGTATACCAATGTGTCCATATGTTACGAAACATATGCAACAGAGATGCTATGTAAAACAATGTACTAGGTATGCACTAAATGGACATACATAGCATAAAATGTAATGTAAAATAATGTGCTACCATGCTAAGTGAACATACATAGAAAAAGAAGATGTAATGTAAAACAATGTGCTAGTATGCTAAGAGTGAACATACATAGCAAAACATAATGAAATCATGTACTAATAGTGTACTAATGAACATAGCAAGTATATGGTATGAAAACATGGAAAGCATGAAAGTAACAAGTAGGCACATGTGTTTCACCCCAAAATGTTTGAAAAATAGTAAAAGAGGGGACTATGTACTCACTTGAGGGTGCTTAGAAGTCTTGAACAACAACCAAGCAAAGCTAGAGGGATCACAGAATCAAACGGCACCCTATATAGATAACTACATAAATAACCGGACCTAAATCGAGAGATTGGATAGTATGAGGTTTCGTAAACCAAATAAGTATTGGAAATCATATGATATGGTTTAACAAATCCTACATACTAAAATGAAACCTAACCTAAGTGCTTACGACCCATTACGACCCGTTTAGGTAGCTTATGCTACTTTAACGCGTCGTTCGCATAAAACGCGTTCGGACCGCTTAACTAGTCCTATGACAAGTAAAATATGCCTTAACATGTCTAATATAGCTACCTAATCAGTTTAGATGTCAAAATTTAGGTTACATATGCTTAAAATGAATTTATGCATAAAAAGGATATTTTGGTAATTTTCCTAAGGCATATAAACTACCTATCATACAACTACTTAAACGACGTGACCATAAGGTATAACCTCGGAAGGTTATTCCCTATACAACTATGGTCACCTAATGTGTTTGGTCGGATCCTAATGATCGACCAAACGGGTCGGGTTTGAAAGTATAAGCGATTGTTTAGATCGCTTACCTTACGACCCTACATAAGCACTAAACCTAAAGTGACGAGCTAAACATGTTAAAACATGTTTAACGAATTGAGAAAACAGGTTTGGTATCAAAACAAACGGTTTTGATACCTAAAAGTAGTTTGGTTACAAAATACGCAAGAATACGCATTTTGGCCGAAACTACGACTAGTCACTAAGCCTAGATAACGTGGTAATCAGTAGGTATAGTCACAAGAGACTAAAACCATCGTGATCACGCTCGCGTTATGAAGTTCAAACGAACTTCGTGTTGACCATAAACTGGTCAAACTGAAAGTCAAACAAAGTTTGACTTTCACGTTTAAAACGCGTAAAAGAACGAAAGAGGACTTACAAAGGGTCCAAGAATGGAAATCTAGATCCAACTTGCTCAGGTATGAGGTGCCAAGCCCCAAATTAGAGTAAATAGATCAGATTTGTGTGTTGAAACAATGAAAAGGCATGGGTATTTATAGGATTTCTAGGACCGTTAGGATCGTTCCTTGGAAACCGTGCTTAAATCTCAGCCATACATGTGCACCCCTTGTTTGATGAAACCATGGGAGCCCCTAATATGAGCCCATGGTATTGAAAATACCATTAAATACCAGCCCATGGTTTTGCAAAACCATGGGTTAAAACCATTAACACTCAAAATTGGACTAGGTTAATTGAATTTGTCAGAAATTTCAAAAATGGTCCATGCACTTTTAATACTTGATTTTTGGCACTTTTAAGCCCTGTTAACCCCATTTCAAAGCTTTAAAATGATGTTAAAGTATAGGAAACTTAAAATATGCTCAAAAACATCTCGGATGTCGGTTCGTTTGGTCGTACGGTTGCGTTGTTCGGTTAATTACGACGGAAGTCGTAACGAACGCAAAAACGATCCAAATTAAGAGACAAATGGAATTTTATCATGCCAATCACTAAAATAAAATATTTTAATGCTTACATAAATTTTTGGATGTCTGGATGTATTCAGAACGTAAGATATGCGCGAAAATGTAAACTTATGCACTTTTTGACGCTTTTAGTCCCTGAATGAGCATAAAGTTTATTTTAGCACACCGAACCCCTCAAAGCCTATTTCTAAGATATGTAAAGGATATTTAGGGTATGTGTTGGACCGTGTTGTGACCCTAACAAGTCAGTAAAAGGCAGTTCATCATTGAATACTAAAGTGGAATCAAAGTAGACAATGTCACACAACTTTATCCTTTCAGTTCCTTCTCTATTAATGCTTTCTGAGTGAATTTTGACAGTAAGTCGACACCTCGCACATGACCTGATCTCGCTCCAAACGTTACAAATGAACTCGACATCAACCTATTTATAGTGCTAGTGATTCCGCTTGAAACACTCAAGCGGAACCTCACTCGAGCGGAATCAAATTTAATATCCGAGCGGAATCACCTAGATTGTTTGGAGCGGAATCAACAACTAGACCTCTTGGAGCGAAATTACATGTAAACCTGATTTCGCTTCAAATGACTTTATGTCATTTGGAGCGAAATTACACTTTAAAACTACTTTTTCATTTCCGAGCCCCAATCTAACCTATCTAGACCTAAGACTCGATACAGACGCAGTAAACAGACATTTAGTGCACCAACAGTATGTTTAACTTATGGTCATGTTCCGGAATGTCCGTTACAATACAAATCGACATACTTTCGCAGTTTGTCGAATTTAGTCCCTGTAAGCGAATAAACTTGATTTCGGCACACCAAACCTTCCAAAACTTATTTCTAAGTTATGTAAAGGTTATTGAAGGTATGTTAAGCCTATGTCACTATTCCGGAGTGTTGTTGCATTAAACTGGTTATATTTACGCATCAGTGCACGTATAACCTTCCAGAAAGCGATTTAGAGCCCGAAATCGAACAAGAATTGATATGCGCAAAATATACACATATTTATACAAATCCCAAGTATGAAATACAATATTTCATTGGTTTGGTATTTGTTTGATGGTTGAAGTGACACAGGTGTCACAGAACACGACTACCTACAACGTACTAATGTCTATTAGACGAACCGGCCGTGCCTTGACTTAGAATGAACGTTTCTGAGTTACGTTTCTTTTACGCTTCTGATATTATTCCAAGTTATATAATTATTGTCAAAATAATTAATATTTCAACTTAAATTATATTTATTAATTTTTGGAATAATTGTTAAACATATATATTAACTTAATACTTCCCAAACATTAGCACTTGTATTTCCTTCCCAAGGATGGGGGTATCTTATACATGTGTACTCGTATTCTTGTATTTGTACATTTTTGCCATGTTTTGGTGTCGTATTCAGGTGTGTATTTATACGTATGAGAATACGTATTTTATTGTAGTTATTAAGTATCCTCATACTTAATTAATTATTAAACTTTCCGGAATATTATTTTTAATAAAAACCACCAACATATATATTTCCAAAATATATTTTAAGAAGTATTATTTAGAAAAATTATTCATAATTTTTCTTTTGGCAAAGATATTTGTAGTTCCAAAATAATATATTTTCAAGTCTAACTTAGAAAATATATATAAACTTATTTTTATCCAAAAATAATGTATTTCATGTTTACTCAAGAAAATATATATTTTTCCCAAAAATAATATACTTTCTAATAATTCCAAGGAAAATATACGTATTTATATTTGTCAAAAAAAATGCTATATTTTCCTTTGTCAAAATATGACATAACTTTGTAATAATTGGAAAAATCATAATTTCGTTCCTTTGTATCCAAAATACTATTTACCAAAATATATTTGTGAACACATCTTCCGGAATATTTTGTAAGTTACATTTCTTTTTCGGTTTCGCTAATATTTTGTGTGTAACTTGTGTAGTTATTCCTTGATATTTTGGTAATATTTTGGATGGTAATTCTTGGTGTTTTAATATGTTATATTATTTTAAGTCCTGAAATAATATAACTATTTCACAAAGTATACACATAATCACACACATTATGTCTTTAATGTATATATATTCTAAATATATATCTAGCCACTTTTATTTATAAAAACCAACCTCCAACATTTGTATTTTTGTAACCAAAAATTATGGCAAAGATTATGAAACCATCTATTGTTGAAAATACACTTGTAAGTATTTATTTGAAAATATTTTTCTAAGTGTTTATATTTTTAGAAAAGTTTGCCATAGTTTCCCTAAAAATGGAGGTTTCCATGCTTTCAAGCATATCATTTTCTTTTGTAAAAATCACCACAATCAATTTACAATCATCAACAATTCACATTTACTTACCAATCTTGCCAAAATCATGCTTAATCTACTACTTCATGAACTTGAAAGTTTATGAAAATGTGTAGTAACTTGGTAGTGTGTTTATTGAGTTTAGTTACCCTTCAAAATGTGTTTACTTCTTTAAAAACTTCATTTTTTAATAAGTTGGGTGTTTACAAACACAATTTCTAAAAATTCTTCTTTATGTAATCTCCTTGTTACACAAGTGTTCCTACACTTGTTTAACCATTAAAAATAGTGTTTGTTTATGTAAGAACCAAGATCCACTAAAACTCATATTTTAAGCTTGGTTCTTTTAAAAAACCATTCATAAATCTTAAATTTATATGATTATTAACCCACTTTGATTATTATTTTCAAGAAAACAACTTTCTTGTTTCACGTTCATGATCACATAAGGATGATCTATTAATTTCTTAACATAATCATCCTTTCATCTTGCCATACCATATTTTTAATCATGATCTAGCAAGATGTTATGATGATTAACATCATTTCTACAAATAATCAAAGATCAACAAGCATTCATACCATAAACAACTTAGTTTCATCAAGATTACTTCTTATATCAAGCTTATGTTCATGTTACATGCTTATGTCCTTTAGTGTTCTTGAAGTTTTGATCATGATTCAACATTAACCACTAAAAATGGAAGTAAACTAGAGTGTACAAGGATCTTACCACTAGCACAAGGCTAGGGATGAATCAAGTGTAGTAATCAAGAGGATAAAAGCTAATGAGAGAGGTCCTTGAAGCTCCACAAGCTCCTAGCTCCTTTATGCTCCTTCTAACACCTTGTGATTACTTGGAAATGGATGAACTAGAGGTGGAAGTGGTGGTGGTGGTGGTGTGTGGTGTTCTCGGCTGAGAGGGAGCAAGAGAGGGAGAGAAAGATGGAGGTGTGAAGTGTGTGTGGAATGATGAACTCTAACCTCTCATACCATTCTTATAACCATGCATCCCATTTGTTTTATGTGTAATGTGTCTAAAAAAGTAAAAACAAGATCTATTAAAATAAGGAAAACAAATCTTGGAGTATGGTGGTGGGTATGGGCCATCCATAGGTGTGTGTGTGGGGGGGGGGTGTCTAGGTATAGGTTAAATCATCTAGTTGCAATCTAGTTCTAATCCAAGTGTAAGTTAAGTGTTTTAGTTACTAGATATTTTGTATGGGGTGTTATGATGTTCGGGGACCATAACTAGCTTGGAAACATTAAAACAATGCTCCTAGTATGAATTTGGTGTTTCGGGTAGTGTCCGGTTGTTCGGTTAGATACTGATTCGTTAAAGTGCTAAACCTTACAGTTTAGTGTGCTTTATGTATCTTTTTGTGACACTTTTAATTCCCGACACTTAGGAAAGCATTCAGGACCATTTATCCATGTTTCTGCACAATATTAATGTGTTTAAATGCTGATTTTTGCTGATTTCAGCACTTCATATGAGTTTTAGGCACTTTCCGGCACTTAAACTATTACTAGGGATGCAGTTTCGGGATACTTACTTTCCTACACACTATACTAGTGTAGTACTTAGTTTCTGGCTCATTCTGTGTCTCAATACACTACCTGACAATGTACTGAACTTCGTCAGCATATTCCTGATTTATCAGATAACTGTGCTAACTGTACTTAATGCATCATTTGAGGCAATATAGCTTTCTTGCAATATTGGTATAACATTTAACAATGTATGATGCACATGTTTGTGTATGGCAGTAATCAGAATGCAGTTAAGTGTAATTTCAGCACAGTCATTAAGCACTAATCAAGATTAATTAATTGTATGGATACCTGGATTTTTGATAGTTGTCACAAATTCAAGGCTATTTCGTAAGTGTTTCTCTTCAAATCTTGTACAATCATCATCACTACACACTTCTACATCATCTTCTCCATCAAAATCACACATTTTCTTCTCAAAATCACCCGATTTGGACTCCTTGAAGGTGGTTCTCACTCAGTTGCTTATGCAAACTGTTGTTTGACATCATCTCATCAAGATTGGTTCAGATCTAAAGGATTTCCACACGTTTTAACTTAAATCTCAACAAGATTTCAACATTTTTCAACTTTTCTTCAACTTTCTTCACTTTTCTACTCAAAACCGATGGAATCTGGACTCATTCAGACTCTCTACCCATTTTCTAGTTGAGAGCCGGCTTGAAAACGGATTTCCACCAGAGAGATAACCGATTAACGGGTTGAACATGAACTCCCATCAGGAACAGTGAATCTGATCGAATGAGGTGATTCCCATCCGATCGAATGATCTGGGTCTTGATGTGTTTTCCGTTGTTTGACACGTCGTCACGTCTTCTCCGTTAACGCAAAGCTTGACACTTAGAAAATTTGGATGACCATCCGACCGGATGGACTGCCCCTTTATAACTTTCAAGACTTGAACTATTTTACGAAGACTTTAAACTACTAATTTCTCGATCGAATAGCCATCCGATCGAATGGCCATCCATCCGGATGACCATCTGTTAGGATCTGAGTTTGGATTGATTGTGTTTTACGTTTGAATTAAGATGAAAGATGAATGAGTAATGCAGCAGAATATAAATGGAAACAAACTTTGCACACAATCAAACAGAAGAATTGCTTTCAACATACAAGTTTAACATTAAACCGAATGCTTGAATTTATTACAAGATTCAATTACAATATGCAAGTATGTAACAAACTCCCCCTCAGCCTGAGCTCACACTGATTGTTCATACAGGAATGAAAGTGATGAAGAGAGCTGATAGAACAGTACAGGGTACTATTCTTGTCACACCCCTCCAAAGCCCCACCCCGCCTTGGAGGCGTGACATGCCCAGGATCATAGCCACCAATCATATTGAACAAGCATGTAGTTTATTTATAAAATCCAACACAATACAATTGGTGTCAAAACATAGTTTGAGTTTACAGCGGAAGCAAAACATAAGTTTAATATAAGTTTTCCCACAACGACCACGCCTCCCAGTGCAAGCTCCTTAAGCTAGAGACCTAACAACCTGCAAGGCATGTAACAACGAGTCGACAACAAAGTTGAGTGAATTCGCGGTTGGTTTCGCTGGCTTACTAGCCCGTATCGCGGTCTCCCAGACATGTGTGCGAAGGTTAGTATCCGTATCGCGTCGCGGCCCTACAGGCATGTGTGCGAAGATTAGTGAAGTGGCATCCTACCTCTGGAGGATGGCCGTGCCTTGTAGAAAGTTTGTGAACTCACCTTTGCTTTTGCTTTGCTCGTTTTGCTTATCTTCTTTGATTGTAAGGGTATGGGATAGAGTTTAGCCTACTGATAAGCCTAATAATCTAACGCACACGAAATTAGGTAAGTAACCAATACAGCATTTACGACAATTCACGAGATTAAACCCTCACAACGATTAACAAAGTGCAATACTTAACAATTCAACGGATTCACAACGAATAACAGAGCATAGTCCGAATTCGAACAACACTCTAATATTCAAGTCGAAATCACGACGAATCAATAAAGTATCAGCTCAATTTGAGCAGCACTTAATCATACGTTGGATAGTTACAATCGATCGGACGTTGAATCGTAATAGCGATCGAATTAATACCCTGAATCGTAGCAGCATTTCGTGATTGTGTGTGTTTTTTTGGACTGTTTCCTCTATAATTCGACGTACACAAAGAGTTTGTGCGTCGTTGTAACTTCCTCAGGCAAGTCCCAAGGCCTGCTATTTATAGCCGAATTTTGGTCTTGCTTACGGACCGTATGCCATATCCGTTACGGTTCGTAAGGGAAGCAGTCTAATTATAAGGCGGCTAAGTTCGGGACTAGGCTTGCTGACTTGAAAATTTCCACCAATCAAAGTTAAACAACGAGTTTTGAGGATAATTATTAGCTAGGTTTTACCCCTCTTGAGTTTTAGGGGTCCTGATCCTAATTCTGATTGTTCTAAAACTTTCAGGGTTTCTGCAGAATCACTTGGGTTTCTCAATTTGGGTTTCCAATTAGACTAATTAAAATAATAAATAGGACTTTTAGTGAGAGTTGCTACAATTCTATTTATAGGCACGGACAAACCACTGTGGCATCTTTGCTGACATCACCATGAAAGTGACATCTAACCTCCTAACAAACTCTAAACAACTGATCAATACAAACACTACTATGCTAACTACTGATTACAATACATTACATAAAACAAGCTAAACTACTGCTTTATCCTTCCACTGGTGTGAACCCAGCAGTACTTGATATATTCAGCAGTGCTTGACCCATAGCAGTAGATTGATCAGCAGGGCTTTAGTCTTCATCAGTCTTTGACTTGAACAACAGTTGTAGGTCAGCAGTTGTAAAGATCAGTGGATTGGAGGTCATCAGATGTTGAAACCACTTTCAAGGGGAGAGACTTGTATACATAACATCTGCTTATTTTTGATTAACTTCTCTGATCCAGTTTTGGCTTTAATTATCTGTTCCTCTGATAGGGTTCAATCCCAACAATCTCCCCCTGGAACAGATAATGCCAAAACCCTTCATTATTGTGGAGCTTTATTGCCTCATCAACAGTTCCCTTATTTTCCCTTTGAGTTGTAACTCAAAGTCTAAGGCATCTGTGTCATCTTCATCCCTACACAGTGGAAGATCAAGGAGATCCTGCAGATCTTCAAGACTTAGGCCAAGTGCTTGTTCCCTTGATATTTTCTTCACTTCTCCACTAGAATTGATCACAGTCAGTACATGGGACCGTTTATCAGTTTTCCACTTTAGTACTTTTGAGTCTGGTGGGTTTCTTGGGAGATTTTTATTAGATGAGGAGTTTGGAGATGCTGGCCTAGTGATGACTGACTGAGCAGTGCTTTAAGCTTGAGCAAGTTCAGGAATATCAGCCATCATCTGTTTGTAAACCATCTTTATCACTTCATTACCAGCAGCTATTTCTTCTGCTGTTTCTGCATCCATCTGTTTTTGCCTTATTCTTTGATAAAGAAAGGCACCAGCTGGAGCAGTGGCTCTTCTGATTTGCAACTTTGGTGGTCTTGTTGAAACCTCTGCTTCAGGATAGTCAGGTTTTTGAGGAATTTTGGATTTTTCTTTCTTAATTCCTCCAACTTTTTGTAAGTGACCCTGACTTTGTCTTCTTTCCACCTCATCACTTGGTTTTTAGACCCAAACTCAGCTGTTATCAATTCCTCTTTCATTCTCCTCCCCTCCAATGCCTTATCAGGCACATTTTTCTTGTATTTTGCCCAATCAGGAGGAGTATGTTTGACTTTGTTTTTGATCATGTCTTCTATCCTGGCTGCTTCACTTTCCAGCTCAGGAATGGTCCAATCTTTATACATGTGTTTTTGTCCCTTGTATTTCTTATAAGACATGATGTTATCAATATAATCTTTTCTCAGGGATTCATCTGCTCTTTCTGATATCTGCTGACACACATTCTTTGCAAATTGTTCCAAAGGTCTGACTTGTGTGAGTAGGAATAGATAGTTCTGTTGAATTTCTTTGTCAGATTTCCCTTGTGAATTTCTTTTAGAGATATCCTCTGCTTGTAGAGCCTTGATTTTCAAATATTCTTCAATATTGTTAGGCCTGGGATATCCTCCAACTGATGGCAAACTCCTTTTAGCAGGGTCATCCTCAAAATAGAAGGACTTGATCTCTTCTCCGACTGCTGCAAGTTCTAGAGGATATTGGACACCTGCAGGAGTAATGTCAGTGATTGGCTTTTGAACCAGAGCTGATGAGAGAGGAACATGTTTTGGTATAGTAACAAGTGATAGAGGTTGTGAAGATGTTGGTGGTGGTGAAGTATCATCATCTTTTAGAATTAACCTCCTCCTTTTAGGTTGAGGAGAGACTGATGATGTTTTGGGTGGATCAGTGGTGGTGATTTAAGTGGTGGTTATTGAAGTGGGAGGTTGCTGACTAACAGTTGTTGAAATAACTGGTGTTTCAACCACTGTTGCCATTACAACAGGTGTTATAACATCTGTTGTCTTCTTCTTTTTAGCAGGAGATGAGGGTGGTTTTGATGATGTTTTTGGTGGTGAAGTGATTTTTGGTGGTGGTGGTAAGACAGTGGTTGTGGTGTGTGTTGAAGTGTTGGTTTTTGGTTTAACAACTGCTAAAACCACTGAAGTACCAACCGTTGTTGATACAGCAGGTGTTTCAACAGCTGTTTGGATGGAAGATTGATGTTGGGAGCTTTTGGAAGGTGGTTTGGAGGCATGCTTTGTGGGTCTGGATGGTGTGTGTTTGGATTCGCTCACTTTTCTAGTGGGATTCTTTCTTTTTGGATCAGGATTTTTGTCATCCTTTGGCTCAGAAATACCCTGCTCATTCAGCTCCATAAAAGCTTTTTTCTCCTCATTCCACCTGGATTTATCCTTAGCCTCTCTATCCCTTTTTACACTTGCTTTTGCTTCAGCAAGTGCATTTGTGGTAACATCAATCTTTTTACTACTATCTGGCAAGGGAATGTCTTTAGTCATGCTATCTTTTTGTGGTTCAATATAAAGACCATCTTCAACTCCCTTCTTCTTCTTCCACTGCTTGATTTCTCCCCCTTTTTGGCATTATCTGGTGGTGGGTTATCAACAAAAAGAACAGTGGGAGGAGCAGTGCCAGTAGTGTTCAGTATGTGGGCCTTTATAGCCTTGATGTCAGCTTGGGTATCTTTAAATCTTGACTCCATCATGTTTCTCAGCTTTTGAACATGTATTTCATGCTGCTGATCAGCCAATTGTCTTTGATGTTGGAGCAGTGGTTGAAATAAGTTCCATAACTAATTTGCAGTAGGTGCAGGTGCTTGAGCTCTAGCAGCAGTGGTTGGTACCTTTTGAACTTTCAACAACTGTTGCATCATATTTTTAAGTTCAGCAATAGATGTATCAAGTTTATCAATTCTACCCGTCAATTCTTGGTACATTAAACCATCACCCAATTTATATGGGATCATCTGATTTCCCACTAATAGTGGTTGTAACAGTGGTTGATTCAGGGAGTGTACTTCAAATATCATCCACTGATGCCCCTTTGTCTTGGAACTGGGGACTTCTTCCTTCGGAAAGAGAAACACTTTTTAGTGAACCAGTGAACAATGGATACACAGGTGTTCCCAAAGAAGGAATTGCCTCCAAGGAAGTCTTATTGATGTAACCACTGTCCAAATGCAAACCAGTGGGTTCAGCACTTGTAGTGGCTGCTTCACTTGGACTACCACCAAGAGTTACTTGTAACTCAAGGGGTGTAACCTCCTCAGGTGTTGTTGGTGGGTTAGCAATGATTGATACATCAGACCCAGTCACTTGTTGAGGTATGTTCTCGTTGATAGGTGAGTGAGAAGGATTGGTTTGTGCCTGGTTCAAATCAAGAGCATCCAACAATAATTTTGTTTGTGGGGGAATTGTGGAGGTGAGGTTGGGTGTAGAAAGAGAATTGGCCTCGGGCATTGGGCTGTGGATGATGGAAGCAAGTGATTCCAGAGCATCATATTGTGGTGTCCCTATATGTACAACCTATTCTTTTTTAGAAGAAGCAGGAGGAGTTTCAAGCATGGGTTGAGATATTTCTACCATCTCCAGAGTTGCCTTTTTTGTAGGTTTGGGGGGTTTTTGAGTTTTCTTTTCTCTTGGCTTTTTGGGGATTTTAGGTGTGGGATTCACAGCAGTTGTCTTGCTACTGTGATCACCTGGAGCAGTGGGCTCAGCAGCAGATACATGAGGAGCAGTGGTAGCTGCTAAATTCTGCTCAGGCACCTCTGCTTGTGTTTTGCAAGGTGTTGAAAGTCTTGTAAAGGTTTCAGCAATTAAGTTGTTTATTTTAAAAGAATCACCTTGGATGAGCACATGGGCATCATCCTTCCCAAATTTCTTTTGAAAGTAATAACTTAAGAACATTGGGAATAATAAAAATGATGTTGTTGAAACATTTTTGACCATGTCATCAAAGACTTCCTGGGAATAGTTAAATTTTCATTTTGTAAAATGGCATATCCCAGGTATTGAATCTTCAATGGTATCTCATTAAAAACAGTTGTTTTGTTTGAAACCCACATCAAAAGGGTATGAAATAAAAATCTTTTTTGCAGGAGGGAAGTTACCTTTTTGTAAGGTATCCCTCTTCATTTGTTCTGCATACCCCCTTTCATGAAAATCAGTTTGATATTCGTTTTTAGGGAAAAAGGTTTTACCTTGCTGATCATCAAGTTCAAATACCTCTGAAATGGATTGTGGTGTGATTAGAGAAGAATTAATGGCTATGACGTCTTCTCCTTGTTTTTCAAGAGTAGCATTTTTCCAAAATTCTCTCTGGGTTTTCAGGAAAATCGGAGCATCTGCTGTCAATAAAGTTTTGTACTTTGAAGCTGACATGATGTCGATAATGGAATCGTAGATATCGATGGTGCCGGGTTTTGTGAGGAGACCCAGATAGTTGTGAGGAGCTTTATATGGTATTTCAGTGGTTGCGGAAGCCATTTGAGTGGCCTTTTTAGAGATGATTTTGCAGTGGATTCCACAGATGACTTTGATTTTGTCATTTTGATGAAGGAAATCGATGAAGGTTTTGAGAGAAAGAGATGGATAAAAACACTGATTTTAGATAACAGTGCTTATCAAGGAAATGAGAGAACAGGGGTTGACTTTTAGCAGTAGACAGACTTTTAAGTAGAACAGACTTTTGAACAAAACAGTGGTTATGGCAGACTTTTAGGATTTAATGAAAAATTCATTTTTAGCTATTTTTAAGGATGGATTTTTGATTTTCTGAAAACATTTTAATGCTTTTATTCATAGAAAAACAGGATTTTGCCTGTTATTCCATGTTTCGCATGCCAATCCTAGAGATCAAGCTTTCAAAGGTGGATGTGTCTAAAGCTTTGGTTAGCATATCTGCCAGCTGATCTTTAGTTGGAACATGGTGCAGAGAAATCAAACCTTTTTCATATCAATCCCTCACAAAGTGATGCCTGATATCAATGTGCTTGGTGGTTGAATGAGAAACTGGATTTTTGATGATATTTTCTGCTGCCTGACTTTCTAACATGAGAGGTGTCTTTAGGGCAGTGATACCAAAATCCAGCAACTGATTTTGAAGCCAAAGCAGTTGGGCTGTACAGCTTGCAGCAGCTATATACTCTGCCTCAGCAGTGGATGTGGAAACAGCTGCTTTCTTTTTGCTTTGCCAAGACACTAAGCAATTGCCTAGGAATTGGCACCCTCCTGAAGTGGACTTCCTTGTCTAATTACATCCAGCAAAGTCACTATCTGAGAAACCTGAAAGCTCAATTTTACCATCAGCTGGATACCAGATACCAAGTGTGGGAGCACCTTTTAGGTATCTGAATATCCTTTTTACAGCAATAAGGTTTGACTTTCTAAGGGCTGATTGGGATCTTGCACAAACACATGTTGCAAACATGATGTCTAGCCTAGATGCAGTTAGGTACAATAAAGACCCAATCATGTTTCTATATAAAGTTTGATCAACCAAATCATCCTTCTCATCAGACATGACTATTTTATTGGTTGCAATGGGTGTACTGCATGGTTTACAATCATCCATTTCAAATTTCTTTAAAAGTTCTTTGGCATATTTGCCTTGATGGAAAAAGTGCCATTTTGCAGTTGCCTTACTTGGAGACCAAGAAAGCACTGGAGTTCACCCATTGCACTCATTTCAAACTCAGCTATCATGAGTTTTCTAAACTCTTCACACATTTTGTTACATGTGCTTCCAAAAATGATGTCATCCACATAAATCTGGACAATCATTAAATCCTTTCCTTTCCATTTTAAAAATAGTGTTTTGTCTATTTTACCTCTTGTGAAACCAATGGAGAGTAGAAAGGTTGAAAGAGTTTCATACCAGGCCCTTGGTGCTTGTTTCAAGCCATACAAAGCTTTATTTAGCTTGTAGACATGATTTGGATTAAATGGATCCTCAAAGCCTGGAGGTTGACAAACATATACCTCTTCTTGAATCTTACCATAGAGGAATGCACATTTGATATCCATTTGATACACCTTGATGTTGTGGTTTACAGCAAAGGCCAGGAATAATCTGATAGCTTCAAGTCTTGCTACAGGGGAAAATGTTTCATCATAGTCAATGCCCTCTTCCTGTCTGAACCCTTGAACCACAAGCCTGGATTTATTCTTGACAACAATACCCCTTTCATCAGTTTTATTTTTTAAGACCCATTTTGTGCCAACAGGACTTACACCCTCTGGCAATGGTACAAGCTCCCAAACTTGTTGTCTTCTAAATTGTTGGAGCTCCTCTTGCATGGCTTCTACCCAGCTGTTATCTTTTAGTGCCTCTTGGTACTTGACTGGCTGATGGAGAGATAGGAAACCAACAAAAAGACAAATGTTTTGGGATTGACTTCTGGTGAGCACCCCTTCATTGATGTTGCCAATGATTTGGTCAGGTGGATGAGATTTCAAGAAGATAAGTTCTCCTTGGTATGGAACAATAACATTAAGTGGGGAGGGCTGCAGATGTGAATCATCTGAGCTAACCACTGCAGATGTGAATCATCTAAGCTAACCACTGCTGGTGACTTTGATGATTCAGCAGTGGCTTCAAAAGGTGGTGGAATAGGAGATAATGATATGGACACATGCTGACTTTGATCCACTGTTTGAGGACTTTTATCAACAGTGTTTGATGATGTGGGAGCAGGGGTTAATGGGCTACTTTGGTCAACAACTGTTGAGGTAGCAGTGGTTGAACTTTGACAGCTGTTTTGAACATCTGCTGCTCTTCCACTTGATGCAGACTTTTGTTGTGGAATGATAATTTCATATCCATAGTCTGGTGATGAAGTTTCTGATGGACCTGCATTGTTAGACTTGACAACAACAGTTTCAAATGTGAATTTATCAATATCAAATAAGTCTGCAGGATTTGCTGGGATTTTCATTGATGAAAGTTCATTGAACTTTACATTCAAAGTCTCTTCCACTGTCTTAGTCCTTGTGTTAAACACTTTGTAGGCCTTAGCAGTGGTTGAGTATCCCAGATGATAACCACAATCAATTTTGGCTGCAAACTTTGAGATAGAATCTTTTACGTTTAAAATGATGCATGGGCAGCCAAAAACCTTGAAATATGAAATCAATGGCTTTATTTTATACATCAGTTCATAGGCAGTCTTTTGATGCCTGGGGTTGATTAAAACTCTGTTTTGGACATAGCAAGCAGTGTTTATTGCCTCTGCCCAAAAAGTTAATGGCAAACCTGAATCAGCAAGCATGGTACTGGCAGCCTCAATCAAAGTCCTGTTCTTTCTTTCAACAACCCCATTTTGTTCTGGTGTTCTTGGAACGCTGTATTGCCTCACAATTCCTTTTGACACACAAAAATCATCTAACTCCTGGTTTCTGAACTCTGTGCCATCGTCACTTCTAAAGATTTTTACTGGCAAGTCAAGCTGCTTTTCAACCTTTTTCACAAAGTCTTGTAGAATGCCTGTAGTCTCGTCTTTTGAATGCAAAAAGTAAGTACATGTAAACCTAGAAAAGTCATCAACAATAACCAAAAAATATCTCTTTTTCTTAAGACTCATGACTTTAACTGGGCCAAACAAATCCATATGAAGCATTTGCAAACATTTCGTTGTTTTGGACTCATCAATTGATTTGTATGAACTTTTATGTTGTTTTCCTTTCAGGCAGGAAACACAATGCTGACGACAGGTGAACAGTTTTTGAGGTAAACCTCTTACTAAACCCTATTTTGAGATGGCAGTGATTGTCTTGAGATTTGTGTGCCCCAATCTCCTATGCCATAATTCTGTCTCTTTGTTTGAGGCAGCTGAGAACAGGCAGGCATCAGTTCTGGGGCTCTCTTTTGACATATCAACTACATAAACATTGCCACTTCTTTAAGCAACAAGTTTGGTCTTTCCAGTTTTTATTATTGCTTCAATCCTTTCAACCATTTCTGGTCCAACAATCCTACAACAATCCTTTGTGAAGAATGAGCCATAGCCCTTATCACTCATTTGTGATACACTCAGGAGGTTGAATTTTAGATTGTCTATTAGATTGACATTTTCAAATTTTACATTACCAAACTGTACTGTACCAGATTCCAAAACTTTCCCTTTACTATTATTACCAAAGGATATATCACCCCCTCTATGGATTTTGAAATCTTTGAGTAGGGCTTTACATCCTGTCATGTGCCTGGAGCCTCCACTATCTACATACCAAAGACTATCTAAGCATGCAGAAGCTCCCTGCACATGAAGTAAAAGGATTAGTTCATTAGGGTCTCCAAAGCCAATAAGGCTTTGGATGGGGTCTCAATAGTGTCTGGGATGAGTTTAGATGGATGGACAGTGGTTAGCTCAGGGGTTTGAACATTTTTTGGGAATGTTTGTCTCTAACCACTGTTGGGGGTCTTGACCAATCACCTGTTGATAACCAAAAGGATACATGTTCACTCTTGGTTTAGAAGGCTTTTCGAAAACCTCATAAACATGTGGGATCCTTTGGTATGATGGTTGTCCCTTACCTCTTCTGTATTGATTAGCAGGGGGTGCATCAGTCACCTGAACATCTCTTTTGACAGATGTTTGGTTCAGCTGTTTTGTGACAGCTGTTTGGACTGGCACAAACAGTGGTTGATTTTTGGTGAATTTAACAGATGATGTTGATGAACTTAAGGATGTTTTTGCAGTGTACTCATTCTTTTTTACATCAAAGTTTTTGAGATACACACATTCTTGAGTTTTGTGGTTTGTTTTACCACAGATGGTGCAACTCTCAACAGATTCAATTACACTTGTTTTGTTGAGATCATATGCTTTTAGATGAAAACAATCTTTTGTTAGATGGTTTTTCTTTTCACATAAATCACAAAACAGGTTTTTGATTTTTTCCCTCTTTTTAGGTTCTTTAGCAACAGAGTTTTGAACCACTGTTGGAATATCTTTGAGTGGAATGACTTTTGCCTTGGGAGCTTTTACACCATCAGTGGTTGTGAAATCCATTGGTTTGAAGTTTTCAAGGATGTCACACTCATCAGACCATGTGGGTTTGAATTGGTATTTCTCAATTTCCCTAAAAGTTGAGGACTCCACAGATCTTTCCAGGGTTATTTTATTACCAAGTTTGTCAGTTATTTTAACCTCTTGGCCATCCTTGTTTGTGGGAATAACTTCAACAGTGGATTGAACAGATTCTTTTAAAGCATTGTTTTCAATTTCATCATGTTTTCTAAAACCAATACCAAATTTCACATTGCTTTTGATCTGTTTTTCAAGCATGACCTCATAACCTTTGCATGATTCCACCCATTTTTCACAAGTGATTTGGGTGGATTGCAACTCCTTTTTGCAAACCTGGTATTTTTCTACCATTGTTTGGAATTGGTTCTTGGTTATGCTTTGCTCTTCTTTTAAACTGCAGATTTCTTTATCCTTTTCAGCCAATTTGTTTTTAAGTTCTTTTAAAGACCTTTCAGATTTGACCTCATCATTCAATACTCTATCCCTAAGGTTTTCATTCACCTCTTTAATGTTAGCAAATGCCATGATGCATTTGTCTGAACACAGATTTTCAAGAACCTGAGATGATACCTTAGCTGCAGCCATCATGGCACAATCACATTGATGATCATTTTCTTTATCAGCTCTCTCTTCTTTTCACCTTCTTTCTTCTCTTCCTTTTCATCTTCTTTGGACCAGGGGTCAACCAATCGTTCAATCAGGGTTTCTGAATTTTCTCCCAGCAGTAGTTCACCAGCAACAGCAGTAACCACTGCTTCAGCAACTTTATCCACTGTTTCAGCACTTGCTTGTCCCTTTTCAGCATCCAGCTCTTCTGGTATTGTCTCTAATGCCATAAGACAAAATTCATCATTAGAAGCATCATTAGTAGCATAGAGTGAAAAATTTTCATCACCTAATTCATCAGGTAAGCTGCTCCAGTCAACAAAGCCTTGGGTGAAAAAGCTTTGCTGATCTGGTTGAACCACTGTTGGTGGTGCAGCTTGTTGTGGTGCAACTGGTTGCACTTGAACCCGAGGTACAGGAGTCTGAACATACTGAATTTGAGGGACAGTGGTTTGAACATAATGCACAAGAACAAGGTTTGCATAATGAGCAGTGTTTACATGGGCAGCAGGGGTATAATGGGAATAGTGCATAGTGCTTTGATTTTGTGGCCTAGGGTTTGAGCTGGGATGGGTAACAATTGGACCAGTGGTTTGACACCTACATTCTCTAGCAAAGTGTCCTAGCCTATTGCACTTATAGCACTTGATCTTAGATTTATCCAACCCCACTTTTAAATTCCCATGTAACCCTGGGAATTTTCTCCCTATCCTTTTGTAAAATTTGCTTGTTCTTACACTAAGCAATGCCAATTGATGCAAAATGTCCATTTCTTCGAGGTCAATTGGATCAAAGTGCTGTAAGTCATTGAGTTCAAAGCACAAGTTATCTGACATCTGGTTTTCACCATTTGCAGTAAAAGCATAATTTACAGAGTGAGAATCAAAGTTATTAAAGTTTCCACCAGCAGTTATGTCAATAAAATGATCATAACTCTGATCCTTACTGCTGCTACCAGATTCTTTCTGACCAAAAAGAGCTGTGCTGCCAAATGAATAATCATCAGCAACTTTACCAGACTCTTGGAACTTCTTTTTCTGGTTTAACTCCCTTTCATAGGTCAGGAGTCAACCATGAAGTTGGGTCAGGGTCAGATCTTTGAACTCAGCATAATTCCTAGTTACAAAAGCAATTGTATCCCATTTTTCAGATAGTAATCTAAGAAACCTGCTATTTTGTGTAGAATTAGCAAATGTAACTTTAACAAGCCTTAGCTCACTAATGAGACAACTGAATCGCTCAAACTGTTGAGTCAATGATTCACCCTTAATGTGACAAAAGGTTTCATACTGCCGATTCAGAATTTCCCTATTATTTTCAATAACTTCTTTAGTTCCCCCAAACTGTTCCTTAAGTGCATCCCATAATTCCTTGGCACTGTTATAGTGTAACAACCCAGCATAAATTTCACTAGGTAATGCAGATGCAATGATGCTAAATGCTTTGGCATCGAGTTCAAACTTTTGAAAATCAGTTTCGGTATATTTTTCAGGTTTTTTAGGTTTAAACTTCTTTATATCCTCAGCACTTGGCACCATGGGAACATGTGGTCCAAAAACAACAGACCTCCAACATCCAGTATTCTGTTGAGCAAGGATGTGACCCATCCTTCTCTCCCAAATGTTATATTCATTACGTTTAAGCATAGCTAGTTTGAAAAGTGAATCAATGTTATTCTTATCATCTTGTGATTGTGACGTCATCCTAGTTGTTTTACAGGCACTGATTAATCAACTTTGATGGTGATTAAACCTTGCTCTGTTTTTCAACAAAACGAACAACTATCAGTATAAATGATTGTGAGCTGAACTATTTATGTCAAAATGATTGTTAAATCAAATTTGACTGTCCAGGCTCTGATACCAATTGTTAGGATCTGAGTTTGGATTGATTGTGTTTTATGTTTGAAATAAGATGAAAGATGAATGAGTAATGCAGCGGAATATAAATGGAAAAAACTTTGCACACAATCAAACAAGAGAATTGCTTTCAACATACAAGTTTAACATTGAACCGAATGCTTGAATTTATTACAAGATTCAATTAAAATATGCAAGTATGTAATAAACTCCCCCTCAGCCTGAGCTCACAGTGATTGTTCGTACATGAATGAAAGTGATGAAGAGAGCAGATAGAACAATACAGGGTATTGTTCTATTTATAGGCACGGACAAACCACTGTGGCATCTTTGCTGACGTCACCATGAAAGTGACATCTAACCTCCTAACAAACTCTAAACAACTGATCTACACAAACACTGCTATGCTAACTACTGATTACAATACATTACATAAAACATGCTAAACTACTGCTTTATCCTTCCACTGTTGTGAACCCAGCAGTACTTGATATATTCAGCAGTGCTTGATCCATAGCAGTAGATTGATCAGCAGGGCTTTAGTCTTCATCAGTCTTTGACTTGAACAACAATTGTAGGTTAGCAGTTGTAAAGATTAGTGGATTGGAGGTCATCAGATGTTGATGTCACACCCCAACCGATGGCGGAAACATCGGGGCGTGACACTGAGCGAAACAGATTGTCCAGAAGTTTCCATAACAATTATATTTACCAAATATTTTAAGTAACACATCCCATACCATGTCATATAAGATAATATAATTATTACAGTACAAATCTAGGCAAATTGTTCTGTTCCGACAACTCAGGTTTCATTAGTACAGACAACTATTTGTTGGTCACTAATACTCTTTCCTAGCCTTGATTTCCAAGCAAATAGACACCTTAAGCACCTGTCACATACGTTAAAATAACAGTCAATACACATAGTGTAAAGGCGAGCATACAAGTTTGATAATAGCATATAGAGTTCGAAATAGTTTACGCATAACTAGCACGTACACTGAGTAAAACGAAGCATGTTAGTTATCAATATGAACCTATCGATACCAATGACTGCGGGTTGACTGCCCAAGGCAGTTCGTAATACATGATCACCACTGTAATCCATGCAAATAATTGTCCTTAACAACCCCCGTGTGAATGGGTGCTGAGTCCAAACTATAGTACTATCGTTGCTAAGGCAGGTAGACAGCATTCCATGTGTAAACATAACAAACAAGCATTCATTAAGTCACGTATAACATGCAGCAACGATTAGCGTTAAAAGTATTGTGTAGTGTGTTCGATGTAATTTCGAATAAGTAACATATGTAACACCCAAAAGTGTGAAAGCAAAAGGGGATCAAGTATAGTCACAGCGGTTGAATGGATTGAAGGGAGTGCTTGAGAGTAAGGTTAGCCTGAATAGTTTGATAGCATAACGGTAAGTGACGCGTAAAACGAAAACAAGTGTTGGGGGGTCGATCGGATGGTAGTCCGATCGGACAGCTGATCGTGCGAGTGACAATCCGTTCGGACAGCTGTCCAGTCGGATGGCCGTTCGAGTGGATTGTTTCTTTCTTTAGGAAAGATGTGTTTGTGTATGATGGTTTGACTTTTGAAGTTTTTGTTGTAGCATTTGAAAACATTTAAGTGTCTCTACCTTTCAGGTTGGTCGATCGGACGGTCGTTCGATCTGCCGGTAACCTGTTTGGTTGGGCACTTTAGTGAGAACAAGTTCATAGCAGGATGTCACTCGATCGGACAGCAGTTCGATCGGGTGGCATTCCTAGTGCATTGAACATGTTGAAAATTGTTTAAGTGTTGAAGTCTAATGGTCACACGTTCGAGCGGTTAACCCGATCGGATGGTAGTCCGATCGGACAACAACTTGTTCAACGATCAGACTTCGAATGTCGATGAATAGTTTAAGTGTGGGACCCAAAGTGCAAGTCGTTAGGTCTGGCCAGTCGATCGGGTTGGCTATTCGATCGGACGGCACTCCGTCCTGGTCGACCTGTTCGTCTTACCCTTGGTTGTTTGATTGTTTGTCATTTTTATCGAGGAGGGGTGACAACGTGCAAAACAACAGTAACCTCGTCACTACTTAGTACTCCTGATCGAACAGGAATCACCCAAATCCGATCAGTTAACTTTTCGTGACGGTGTTCCATGTTTAACCCGAAATCGGTGAACCTCGTGGATGGAATTCAGATCTTGAACCAACACAACCACAAGAATGAGCAGTATGTCGGCACAAGCTCCCATTCTATCGGTTTTGAGTATATTGAATGTAAAAGATTTGAAAGAAAGTTAGAAAAACCATCTTTCAATCCTTTTTATGGTGAAAATGTTTAGATCTATGAAAGATCTTTGTTATTTTTTGTGGAAATCGGTTAGATCCAAGTTATTCTTGGTGGATTGAGGCCAAAACATGAAGTTCTTCAAGAACACATGATGACGTCATCCTAGAACACCTTGAATCTTGGGTGCTGTTTGTTTTTGCAGACATAAACTGTCTGCAAGCTAATTTCATCTGTTTCCATGTCTGCAACTGAAGATGTGGTCTGAAGCTCTGCAAGATGAAAATATCAGACTGTTTGTTTTTACTATCTGCATAAACTGTCTCATAACCCGGCCATGCATGAACTCACCTTATCATCATCATAAAAAAGAGGAACATCAGCAAACATATTTCCAATTCTCATATACTCCAACCAGCTAACACCCACATACATCAAAGATCCTCAAACAATTTATCAACACTTCAAATTATGTATGTATAGCAACTCATAAAAAAAATTCCTTAAATACAAAAACATTTACAAATATATTTACATCTAATCCAAAATCTCAAAAATGCAATACAATCACTGACCGAGGAGCCATGAATGTCTGCTGCCACCACTACGGGAATGAACCGGAGTTTCGGCGGTCATCGTTGTCGTCGGCTCAGCCACCACCGCCCCTGCCGCACTAGCTCCGCTCCTTCCGCCGCTACTGCAACATACCACCCCACCCTATCATCTTCATCCTTCCAAACGGCCACCATCTCACCATCTCCGGTGAATTCCGACAATTCTCCGGCCACTATCCAGGCAATTAACTCGGAAAAAAACTATTACCAAGAAACAATTCATGTCTTCTATATAATTCCTACTATCTAATTTGAGTATAATTCAAACTCTACCCAACCGAATCATGAGGATAATTTAAAATAAACTTAAACAGTCAACAAACTCATTTTTCCCTTTTAATACCCAACGAACTCCATCTGACTTATGCGACTTGAACCGGACGTAACATCGGGATTAAACTCCAACACGCACTGGCGGTAGCGGGTCATATGTTGTTCGAATCAAGCATCTGTCAGTGGTTAGGCCACCGGAAAAAAACGAGATGGTGGCTGGTACCGTCCCCGGAGTCTGGCGACTCGATCTGAAGGAGAAGAGGGGAATCGAGAGGTGGATGAGGGGAGGTCTGGAGCTTCATTTGTTTTAGGGTTTTTGTTTTGGTTCTTGTGAAGATGTTTTAAGCAGGGGATCAAAGCTTATTTTTTAAGACGAAAAAAGCTAAGTTCATATCTGTTTAAAGAAAAAAACAAACAGTCTTCAAGGCCTTATGTCTGCCCGCGTGCAGACATAGGCTCTTTGTAGACGTTTTAAGCAAAAACAAGCAGCACCTTGGTGATTTCACGGTTAAAAGTTAAGATTCAAAAGATAGAAAGGTGTAGGAGCACGTGTAGATCAAGAAAGTACAAGATTTAGGACGAGATCTTACCGGAATCGAGAGAAATCTGAAGAAAGGTGAGGAGAATGCGCTGGTCGGACAGAGAGTTGCCAGAAGTAGAAAGAATGAAAGTGACATGGGGTATTTATAGGATTACTCAAAGAGGAAAGGGCTGGTCGATCGGCCAGGCAGCTCGATCGGACAGCCTGTCCGATCGGACGGCTGGTCGATCGGCTAGTTGCCTGATCGATCGGTCGCCTGGTTCGAGTGTTCGGTGCGACGAGTTTTGCTGTTTCGATTTCGATTGCGAGCATTGTGACGCGATAGGGTTTCCTAGTCAAATTACTTTTAATCCCAACTACTCATATCTCGCGCTATCTCTTCTCCACCAATTATCATACTATATCAACATACAATCATCCTTATTTCGTATTCGTTTTACGTTTACGATTCGATTGCGATTGAGTTTGATTGCGATTCGATTGATTACCAAACATATCATAAATAAACATGCACAAGTAACACATAAGGCACACACACACGTATAACAATCATCAAAAATTCGTAATTCGAGTTGCGAGCGCGATGTTGATTAGATTAGTTCGATTAGCGTTTAGTTGACTTTATCGCATTGTTACTTCCTATTGTTCACAGTCGTAAGGCGATTCATAGCGATAAATATACATCGATTACTGCGATTCTTTATAGATACTCCACATAATACAACTAAAGCAAAAAAATAAAATAGACTAACTATAAGTCAAAGAAGTCAAAACAGGAATTGAGCAAGGAGAGACAGATCGCAATTAGCAATCTTTTCTTCCTTTGACTTCAATCTTGACTTTGACTTTGACTTCTGAAACGCGGGGTGTTTCTTCGATTGTTGAGCTCCATCGTGAAAGATTCGTTCCTTCTTCAGAGTGCGTTCATTAAAACAGGCATGTTGGGCTTCGCGGATGAGAGTTTCGAGACCATATCGGGCTTGGGTATCGCGAATGCTGAGCAAATAGCTCCATCTGCTGAGAGCGTCGGCAATGACATTTGCTTTGCCTGGGTGATAACGAATCTCACAGTCGTAATCTTTGAGAAGTTCTACCCATCGGCGTTGACGCATATTAAGTTCTTTCTGATCAAAGATATGTTGTAGGCTCCTATGATCGGTGAAGATCGTACACTTGGTACCATACAGGTAGTGTCGCCAAATCTTTAACGCAAAAACAACCGCGCCTAGCTCGAGATCATGGTTTGTATAGTTCTTCTTGTGGATTTTGAGCTGAGGAGATGCGTAAGCTATAACCTTGTCCCGTTGCGTAAGAACACAACCAAGACCAAGGTTGGAAGCATCACAATAGACAATGTAACCGTCGTTTTTCCATCGGGCAACGTGAGAACATGAGCATTGCAGAGCATGTGTTTGACGGTTTGGAAAGCAGACTCTTGTTCAGATCCCCAAACAAAAGGCTTGTCTTTATGCGTAAGAGCGGTAAGCGACACAGCGATCTTTGAGAATCCTTCGATAAATCGGCGATAACAGCCCGCTAGTCTGAGAAAAGAACGAACTTCAGACGGGTTCTTAGGTGTAATCCAACTCTTAACTGCTTCAATCTTCGCGGGATCAACGTGAATACCTTGACTATTTACAATGTGACCTAGAAACTGAATCTCCTCTAGCCATAATTCACACTTGGAGAACTTGGCATAGAGTCGATTCCCCTGGAGTAGTTCGAGAACTAAACGTAGATGTTGCGCGTGTTTGGCCTTCGACTTGGAATAGATCAAGACATCGTCGATGAACACGATGACGAAACGGTCGAGATATGGTTTACACACGTGATTCATCAGATCCATGAAAACCGCGAGTGCGTTGGTTAAACCAAAAGGCATAACAACGAACTCATAATGGCCGTAACGAGTGCGAAAAGCGGTTTTGGGTATATCCTCCTCTTAAATACGTAGCTGGTGGTAGCCTGAGCGTAGGTCGATCTTCGAGAAACACGTAGCACCTTGTAGCTGATCAAACAAATCTTCGATGTGAGGCAGGGGATAGCGGTTCTTGATGGTTAGCTTATTCAATTCCCGGTAGTCGATGCACATCCTGAACGACCCGTCCTTCTTTTTGACGAAAAGGACTGGCACGCCCCAAGAAGAGGTGCTCGGGCGAATGAAGCCTTTCTCAAGTAATTCCTGAAGTTGATTCGAGAGTTCACGCATTTCGGACAGTGCGAGCCGGTAAGAAGCTTTTGCAACAGGATTGGCTCTAGGAATGAAGTCGATACGGAAGTCGATATCACGACTTGGCGGTAGTCCAGGAAGATCGTCAGGGAACACCTGAGGAAATTCACGGACCACAGGAACGTCTTTCACTTTTGTCTTCCTTTTCTTTTCCTTCTCCGCTACTACAATGTTAGCCAAGAAAGCTCTGTATTCCTTGCGGAGATACTTGCTAGCTTTGACACATGACATAAGTTTGAGACCTTTCGAAGCAGTTTCTCCATAAACACACAATAAATCACCATTCGCGAGCGAGAATCGAGTCATCTTATCGAAGCACACAACTTCAACATGGTTTTTGCGAAGAAAGTCTATGCATCCTATGACGTCAAAACTTTCGAGTTGCATTGGGATAAGGTCGATTGGGAAGATGTGATTGTTGAGCTCAATAGTACAATCACGAAGTACAGAATTAACAGCGACAGTTCTTCCGGTGGCGACTTCAACAACGAACGTCGAGGGGAGATGGGAGTGCTTACGACTAATGAGCTTCTCGAATTCAAATGACACAAAGCAATTATCGGCTCCAGTATCAAACAAACACGATGCATAAATACCATTCACAAGGAACGTACCATTGACCACGTTGTTGTCAGCCTGGGCTTGGCGCACATTGATGTTGAACGTTCTGGCGCGTGCGGCTTGTTGCTGTTGCTGCGGCTGCTGCTGCTGGGGCTCTTGTTTCACAACCCTGTTCGGGTACATGTTCGCAAAGTGGTGTGGATCACCACATGCGAAGTAGACTCTGGCGTCGATCGCGGGTGCCTGAGCCGCGTGATGGCCTTGCGGGGCTGGGAGCAGAGCTTGATGAGCAGTGGCAGGAGCTGCGGTGTTGCGGGGACCAGTACGACAGTTGACAGTGAAGTGGCCGTACATGTTGCAGTGGGCGCAGAAACGACAGGCGATACCCACCGGATGATGATAGGAACATGTTGGGCAAGCCGGGTGGGGGCCTGTGTATGCACGCTTTGCAGGCGGTGCATAAGTAACTGGTGCTGGGCGGTGGTGAGACTGATGCTGAGCCGGTACGGCTTGAAGTGGAGCAGCAGTGGTGGCAACAACACAGTTCTTGTTGCTGGAGCTGCTGTTGTTGTTCTTCTTCCTGCGGCGTGAGGACTTTGACGGTTGAGCGGTGGCGGTTTTGGAGGTTGGTGCGGTGGTAGCTTGATGCAGAGATTTGGAAGCTTTATCCCAAAAACCAGCTTTTACCCGCTTGTCGTTGATTTCGGCATGCACAAAATCAGCAACACAGTCAGGTAGAGCTCGGATGTACTTCTTGATTGCCATATCAGACGTCTTCACTTGATTGGGACAGATGATGCTGAGCTGCTTAAAGCGAGCAGTCAGGGCAGCGTTGTCTCCATCCTTCTGCTTTATGTTCCAGAACTCGTCCTCCAGCTTTTGGCGTTCATGGGGAGAGCAAAATTCATCCATCATGATGGCCTTCAACTCTTCCCAGGTCAGCTCATAAGCTGCATCATTCCCGCGTTTGTTTCGCTCGGCCGTCCACCAGTCTAATGCGCGGGACTGGAAGACGCCGGTAGCGTTTAGGGTACGGAGATTTTCAGGACAACCGCTCTGGCTCAGAGTGACTTCGATGGAATCGAACCATTGAAACATAGTCGTTGGGCCATCTTCTCCAGTGAATTCCTTTGGACCGCAAGCCTTGAACTGCTTGAAGCTGAAAGGAGTCTTGGTAGCAACTTTGGGAGCTTCGGTTCTAGACTCCTCAGACGATTTGCTAACGTTCTCGTAGATTTCACTCACCATCTGGGGCACAACCTTGGCCACTTGTTTAGCGAGGATGGCAGCAAGGCGTTTGTCCCTCTGTTCTTGGCAAGTGAGTCGTGGGTAACGAGGTCTAGATGATGGTCCAGTTGACATTGTCTGCAACAGACATCGTCATAGGTCTCAGACACGTCATAATCGAATCTCACCTCAAACGTATACTACTAAAGCTTAGGAACACATTCAAGCATGTAAGCATAATATTACGTAATCACAGATTCACATAGAGACACGTAAGCACATAAACACATAAGCACGTAGGGCACAGAAACACAGAAGCACATACACATGTTGTCACAGAGGCAGTCAGAATACAGAAACCTATCATTCAAAGTCTGTGATTGTTCGAATATAGCGATCGCGTTTAACATAGCGAGTAGTATAGTATAAGCGTATAATATGGCATGAGGTTGTCCATGATTTGACGATTTGTTAGCATTTTGAGGTAGAATTGCAGTGCTAGTTGTGCGTGTCGATCGAAGTGAAAGCAAAAATCGAATAAGTCTCCAAAATTTAAACACATAAGCGGGTAAATACACATACAACACATAAAATCGACGAATCATCAGAGTCAGTAGTTGCGGGCTCAGAATCGAAACACATAAAAATCGAGAAATAGATTGTCTGCGGCTATTAGACATTGACTACCCAAAGTGATCCGACTATTCTCAAGGACTTGTTGTACACATTTAACTTTCAAAACTGTGCTTTTACCTCGAGTCTTGGGCGTTCGGCACGCATCCCTTCAGTCGTTTAGTGACTTAAGGTCATTGGAGTCCGTCGAGACTTTGGTGAGAGTTTTTTTTTTTAAAAAAAGTCATCAAGGTTAGGGTTTCACCCCTGGCTTAACAACTTCTTTCTTATTTTAATAAAATAGAGACAAAAATTCGCGCTAAAGTATGGATTTCTCTCCTAGTTTAACGCGAATTCTCGCGTTTTATAGATAAATACAGATCAAACAAGCAATTTAATCGAGAGTTTGCGGTTTTCACACCTAATCTCGACTTAATTGCTTATTCATAACTGAAAATTCGAGTGCAGTGATAGTGTAGCGTAGGCGAGAATGGCGAAGAATAGCAGTAAGCTCATACATAATCCCTACTGGATTTGCACGAGTCGGTCTATTGGGTCCTAACTATAGACTAGGTTTCTAAGAAGTCGACCCGGACTAGGTCGAGTCTTGCCTAATTCCCTATAGTTATGGCTCTAATACCAATCTGTCACACCCCAACCGATGGCGGAAACATCAAGGCGCGACACTGAGCGAAACAGATTGATGCGTGTGTAGTGTAATATAATTTAGATGTATATTTAAGCCCTTTTTACACTTTTTAGCCAAGTTTTAAATTTATAAAACACGATATTCACTAACACTAAACACACATATGGGCAAGTGCACCCATCGTGGACGTAGTATAGTGTTGGTAAGATACCGAGGTCGTCCAAGGACACAAGAGCTTTTAATACCGGTTTATCCTCAACGTCTAATCAAATCAAAAAGGTTAGAAAAATGTTTTAAACTAAGAAAATAAAAACTAACTAAATGCTGAAAATAAAAATAAAATAAAAACAGATAGACAAGATGAATCACTTGGATCCGACACGTGTATTAGTATAACCTTTGATTATTTTCGCACTTTTGCACTTGTTTAAGAGATTATCTTAGTTATTGTAGTAGGCCCCTCTTTTGAAGGCGACGTTACCCTCAACCCAGTAGTTTGAGTCAGCAAGGATACAATCCTAAAGGGTCGGATTATTGAAAGATAATGAATTAAGTTATTAATGCAAATTGTGGTAGGCCCCGCTTCTGGCGGTGACGTTACCCTCGGCTAAGTAGTCTGAGTCAGCAGGGATACAGTCCTAAATAGCCGGGTTATAGTATTAATAGTAGTTAACTTATGAGGGGGTCAAAGAGTTTGGATCCCCGCCATCCAATACCTATGGGCATTGAAGGAGATCCTACTAAATTTGACCCAGGTCCCAAGCAGGACCTCTAAACGCTGAACAAGGGCAAGACCTTTACCAAACCGTTCCCTTAACCCCCGACCAGGTAGCCAACATACCTCCATATAGACCGTGGAGATATGAATGGTGAAAATCTTTTATTTTATATAGACAGTAAAATAATGCCAAGACACCACGGACAAACGATAAGGAAAGATCACCTTCAACATAAGTAACTAGTTATTAAAGTCATTAATACAAAACCAAATAAAAAGTGCAAAAGATTAAAAATAAAAAGTATTATACTAAACACTTGTCTTCACCAAGTGATGTAAGAGACTTAGGCAAACATGGCCTTGATTGTCAAGAACTCTTACGATCAATCTTGGATCCCGAGACGACTCACACACTCTACGATGGACAATGGATGATGGTGGTGGATGATGGTGTTATGGTGGTGGTGGGTGGTGGATGAGGTGTGAGAGAGGTGGTGTGCCAAGGGATGAGAGAGAATGAAGCCAAGCTCCTCTATTTATAGGCTGAACAGAAGGCTGGACACGGCCCCGTGTCCGCTGGACACGGCCCCGTGCCCGCCTGACACTCTCTCTCCTCATTAATTGTAATTGCGAATTACAATTAATGCGCCTGCTGTACTTTCACCACGCCCCCGTGCCCGCTGGACACGGCCCCGTGGTGGGCAATGGAAGCTTCTACTGGTTTGTCTTTTCTGCTGCTTCCTGGGCACGCCCCCGTGTTCGCTGGACACGGGGCGTGTTCAGACTCTGTTTCTTCTCCTTTGCCTTGGGAGATGCCGTTGAGGGTCCGGGCAGTCCACTTTTGTTCCTTTTCTTGTATTTATGGTAGAATTAGCTGTCTTTTTGCTTCTTTTGTGATTTTGAGCTCATTTCATCCTGAAAATACAAAAGAAAGACAAAAACACTCTTTTTCCAACATTAGTACTTAAAAAGGGTTAGTTTTATGCCTTAATTGATGTGATTTATATGTTGCATTTTACACACATCAAATACCCCCACACTTGAACTTTTGCTTGTCCTCAAGCAAAACTCTTTAAATGTGGCTTACACTCCCAAATGGAATAGGTAGAAGAGAAGTTTTTTTTTTTTTTTTTTTTTTTTTTTTTAGCTTGTCCTAGAGTGTCGGGAATCCAAGGTTTTCATAGGTTTTATTTTTATCTATTTACAATCCTATTCGTTATGATTTATTTTGAACTTTTCATAAGATGAATTACTTATTTGGGGGTAGAGGATCCTGTAAAAAGTGCTCAAAGTGTGAGAAGTGTAAGAAGTGTATTATAACACTATATATAATACTATATAACACCATATAAACACCGTATGACAATATGTAACAACATATAATACTATATAACACTATGTAACACTATATATCATTATATAACAAATATAACACTATACATCTATCATAGACATGTTATCAGACAACCTATAGTGTTATATTTGTTATATAATGATATATAGTGTTACATAGTGTTATATGGTATTATATGATGTTACATATTGTTATACGGTATTTATATGGTGTTATATAGTATTATATATAGTGTTATAATACACTTCTTACACTTCTCACACTTTAGGCCCTTCTTACACTATCCTTACCCCTTATTTGGGCATAGCATGCCTTATTAAAATTCCATTTATATACAAGTTCACATACCTCACGGGAGATCACTCAACACTCGGCCGAAGGTGTATATTTTAGTGAATCACTCGAGAGCGGCACGGAACTTACGTCTTCCATAGGCTTGCCAAGCAATCAATCCTCCTCCTTTTTAACTTTTTACCTTTGTAAATATCAAGAGGACTTTTTGGGTGAAGGCTTGGGTTTAAAGGTGGGTGGTTGGTTAGTGGTTAGTAAAAAGGGCGAAAATCGTAACAAGCGTCGGTTTTCGTGAAGTACCTTGTTTTTAGTGACTTTTTATTTTGAAGTATTTCTCCAAACAAGCTTTTATAGCTTTTGTTTGTTTTTTATTTCATCATCATTTTTTTTTTCAATCGTCATATAAAAAAAATGAGTTTACGAAAAAGCGAACTTGTTACTAAAAAAAAAATAAATAAAAAGGTTTTTGGTGGGTAAAAAAAAGGTTTTGGGGTAATGAAATGAAAGGTTTAGGCTCAAAGGGGCTATCTAGGGGGATTTTGGGTAGGTAAAAAAAAATGAAAAATAATGGTTTTGAAAGAAAAAAAATGGTTAGTCCTAATGCCTCCGTCATTTACTTACTTGGGTTTAAGTTGGTAAGGACCGGGAATGTATCGTCGTGGCAAGTTCTAGATTTGTAAGGACCGAGCGGCTATTCACACAAGAAACGAAAAATGAGCATTTAATCTAAATATGTGTATTTTTATACTCAATAAAGGCTCAAAACTCACTTTTGTGGGAATGGGTTTTTAATGTGACCAAGCATATATAATCGAATTTTAAACTAGACTTGTTATACCGTTTCATAATTTTCTTATGTTGGTTCCTTTTATCACGACGCTATCGGTTGTAAACTTGTAAAAATATAACCTTTTTAGAACTTGTTATTCCCAACTTAAACTAAGACAAGTAAATAAAAAAAATGAAAAAGTTTTTTGAAAAAACAAAAAAAATTTGGGGTGTTTAGCGGTTCCAATAGAGTTTTGTGTAAGGCTTGTGTTTAGGATTTTGCAAAATTTCAAGGTTTTAGCATCCCCCCCACACTTAAATTACACATTGTCCTCAATGTGTCCAAAAATAATATTTTTGGTTGATTAGAATGTATAAAAGTGTGTTAAAAAAGCAAAGATTTATGTTACTGGCATCCTGGACACGGCCCCGTGTTCACCGGGCACGGCCCCGTGGTCAAGTGCCAGTAACAAAAATTACAGAATTGAAACAGAAGCCTGGACACGGGGGCGTGTCCGCTGAACACGGCCCGTGTCCAGTTACCTGAACTGGGTGATTTTCTGCAGGGGCTCAGCACGGGGCCGTGTTGGTTGGGCACGGCCCGTGTTGAGCCTTCTGTGATGGAGATTTTTGTCGGGTTGCTCTGTTCTTCGTGCATGGTTCCATTTTTCTCGTTCCCTTTTTCATCCATTACCACCATGAGTGTGTTTTATTCTCACGTCAACCATCAATCATAAAAACCATCATAGCATTGCAAATCATAGAGAGACATTACATAAAGATAAAAATTACATAAATATTAAACTTATGGAGTTCTAGCCCTATGTTTTATTTTAATTTAGCAAAATTTCCAAGAAGCTACTAGTCTTGGTTAGATAAGGCTTTGTAGAGCTCCTTCCTTCGGGTGCGGTTCTCCTCATATGTCGGCAAGCCACTCCTCTACCTCCCTTGGAAGGAGAAAAGAGGGCTCGTTTGCATTGGTTTGAGGAGTTTCGACTTCCGCTGGAACTTCTTGTGGGTTTTCCATAGGAGGTTCTGTGGGAAAGTCTTTCCACCCGGTAGGGTTGTTAACACCGAGTGCCAAGTTCTAGTCTTGTTGTGGAAGGACTGGTTCCATAGGGGGTGCCACCAAAATGTTTAACCTTTGGTGCAAAAGGTTAATCTCTTGGAAGCTGCTTTCAAGTCCCATTGTAAGATCGTTAATACGGTCAATGAGGACCTCCTCTACTGACGTCATTTCGTCGAGAGCTTCTCTTAGCGCTATCACGTAGTGCACAAGTGTAGCTTCAACGGAGGGCCTCCTTCCCCTTCGGCTGTTTGATGAATGAACGGATGATGTTTCGCTGTTTTCACTCGCCATTCTACGAAAAATAAACCAAAAGCAGTTTATATGACGAAACAGTTTCTGGACACGGCCCCGTGCTCATTGAGCACGGCCCCGTGTTCATCTTTCTGCAGAATTTTGGAGCAAGGAATCTTGGGTTTTTTAAGTTATTTTCTGAGTTTATGCAAGCTTTTTGACAGTAAATAACTTTAAACAATGTTACATGACATGTTTTTACCAAGATTCTATGATCAAAACTCATTGTTCCCTACCACAAAGATTGAAGATTCAAACTTTTCATGGTAGTTCTTGAAGAAAGATGAAGAAGAAGGAAATGTCTAGAAGAGGAAAGGACAAGATGGGTTGTTGGAAACTTCTTTTAGACTTACCTAGGATTGTTTGAGAGAAGATTCCTTCAAATCTCTGTCCCCAAGTTGGTCCAAATGTGCAGGATTTTTGGCTGCATTTATAGAAAACGACAGCCTGCTGGACACGGCCCCGTGTCCGCTGGACACGGCCCCGTGTGCAGATGAAATTCTGACACAGTTTGTCCGTATTCTGACGTTCTGATCAGAGGGGAATCTTTTGGTGGACACGGGGGCGTGTTGGCCGGGCACGGCCCCGTGTCGGAAAGCTGTCTTATGAAGTTTTGTCTTTACTAAGGAGCTAATCTATATCGGGTGGCTCTTGACTTGTTGGAACAACCCCAAAGTGCCTAAGATACCTTAATTGTCCTATACTAAGGCAAGAACGCAAGAGGTTGTCGGTGAGGGTAATTCCTATTTTCATTCTAGGTGGACAAGTCCAACCCTTTCCCGGGCTCTCGTTAAAGAAGGTGTATGCCGAATCGCTCAGGTCTATGTATGCATCGAACGAAGTCGATGGGGAGTCCTTCACGGCACAATCGGCACAGGGACGACTATCGTCCGCGTCTTTTCTAGGTAAGAAGGTATTTTCGGGAGCAACGAGGTTGTCGGAATGCGGTTCCAACATTTCCTCATGGTCATCATCTTGGGATGGATCTAAAAAATCCTTCCTAAGTTCTTTTGACCAATTGAGAAGTAGTTCTTCTAGTTGAAATAGCTCGTCAAGGAGCATTTCTCCTAGAATATCTGGCTGGGCGCATTCGAGGGAGAAATAGTGCTTATTTTTACTTTCGCCCCTCTTAAGGTTACAAGGAATCGGTGGGTCTATATAGTGGGGCCTATAAGTGAGGAAAAAACATTTTAATTCCTCATGTTCGCCTCCACAAATTCGACACCACAAACCATAAGAGTGCCGAAAGTAAAAAGAATTACTATCACTCATGTTTGTGTCAGAAATTACCAACCGCCGGGATCTAACGGTTCTGTTTTCAGCAACTGAATCTTGTGCACGGGGGCGTGTTGAGTGGACACGGCCCCGTGTTCAGCCTACTGTCTGACTTAAAACAGGATTGCCAGTTCCAATGATTGAGCACGGGGCGTGTTCAGCGGGCACGGCCCCGTGTCGAGCTCTGCAGAAGCTAAAAATCTAAAAAAAAAATCCTAAAAAATTAGAGAAAAATAAAAATATGATTAGGCCGTTGATTCCTAACTTTCTTAAAATCCTTGTGTCCCCGGCAGCGGCGCCAAAAACTTGATACGAGTGTAGTGTAATATAATTTAGATGTATATTTAAGCCCTTTTTACACTTTTTAGCCAAGTTTTAAATTTATAAAACACGATATTCACTAACACTAAACACACATATGGGCAAGTGCACCCATCGTGGACGTAGTATAGTGTTGGTAAGATACCGAGGTCGTCCAAGGACACAAGAGCTTTTAATACCGGTTTATCCTCAACGTCTAATCAAATCAAAAAGGTTAGAAAAATGTTTTAAACTAAGAAAATAAAAACTAACTAAATGCTGAAAATAAAAATAAAATAAAAACAGATAGACAAGATGAATCACTTGGATCCGACACGTGTATTAGTATAACCTTTGATTATTTTCGCACTTTTGCACTTGTTTAAGAGATTATCTTAGTTATTGTAGTAGGCCCCTCTTTTGAAGGCGACGTTACCCTCAACCCAGTAGTTTGAGTCAGCAAGGATACAATCCTAAAGGGTCGGATTATTGAAAGATAATGAATTAAGTTATTAATGCAAATTGTGGTAGGCCCCGCTTCTGGCGGTGACGTTACCCTCGGCTAAGTAGTCTGAGTCAGCAGGGATACAGTCCTAAATAGCCGGGTTATAGTATTAATAGTAGTTAACTTATGAGGGGGTCAAAGAGTTTGGATCCCCGCCATCCAATACCTATGGGCATTGAAGGAGATCCTACTAAATTTGACCCAGGTCCCAAGCAGGACCTCTAAACGCTGAACAAGGGCAAGACCTTTACCAAACCGTTCCCTTAACCCCCGACCAGGTAGCCAACATACCTCCATATAGACCGTGGAGATATGAATGGTGAAAATCTTATATTTTATATAGACAGTAAAATAATGCCAAGACACCACGGACAAACGATAAGGAAAGATCACCTTCAACATAAGTAACTAGTTATTAAAGTCATTAATACAAAACCAAATAAAAAGTGCAAAAGATTAAAAATAAAAAGTATTATACTAAACACTTGTCTTCACCAAGTGATGTAAGAGACTTAGGCAAACATGGCCTTGATTGTCAAGAACTCTTACGATCAATCTTGGATCCCGAGACGACTCACACACTCTACGATGGACAATGGATGATGGTGGTGGATGATGGTGTTATGGTGGTGGTGGGTGGTGGATGAGGTGTGAGAGAGGTGGTGTGCCAAGGGATGAGAGAGAATGAAGCCAAGCTCCTCTATTTATAGGCTGAACAGAAGGCTGGACACGGCCCCGTGTCCGCTGGACACGGCCCCGTGCCCGCCTGACACTCTCTCTCCTCATTAATTGTAATTGCGAATTACAATTAATGCGCCTGCTGTACTTTCACCACGCCCCCGTGCCCGCTGGACACGGCCCCGTGGTGCGCAATGGAAGCTTCTACTGGTTTGTCTTTTCTGCTGCTTCCTGGGCACGCCCCCGTGTTCGCTGGACACGGGGCGTGTTCAGACTCTGTTTCTTCTCCTTTGCCTTGGGAGATGCCGTTGAGGGTCCGGGCAGTCCACTTTTGTTCCTTTTCTTGTATTTATGGTAGAATTAGCTGTCTTTTTGCTTCTTTTGTGATTTTGAGCTCATTTCATCCTGAAAATACAAAAGGAAGACAAAAACACTCTTTTTCCAACATTAGTACTTAAAAAGGGTTAGTTTTATGCCTTAATTGATGTGATTTATATGTTGCATTTTACACACATCACAGATTGTCCAGAAGTTTCCATAACAATTATATTTACCAAATATTTTAAGTAACACGTCCCATACCATGTCATATAAGATAATATAATTATTACAGTACAAATCTAGGCAAATTGTTCTGTTCCGACAACTCAGGTTTCATTAGTACAGACAACTATTTGTTGGTCACTAAGACTCTTTCCTAGCCTTGATTTCCAAGCAAATAGACACCTTAAGCACCTGTCACATACGTTAAAATAACAGTTAATACACATAGTGTAAAGGCGAGCATACAAGTTTGATAATAGCATATAGAGTTCGAAATAGTTTACGCATAACCAGCATGTACACTGAGTAAAATGAAGCATGTTAGTTATCGACAGGAACCTATCGATACCAATGACTGCGGGTTGACTGCCCAAGGCAGTTCGTAATACATGATCACCACTGTAATCCATGCAAATAATTGTCCTTAACAACCCCTGTGTGAACGGGTGCTGAGTCCAAACTATAGTACTATCGTTGCTAAGGCAGGTAGACAGCATTCCATGTGTAAACATAACAAACAAGCATTCATTAAGTTACGTATAACATGCGGTAACGGTTAGCGTTAAAAGTATTGCCTAGAGTGTTCGATGTGATTTCGAATAAGTAACGTACGTAACACCCAAAAGTGCGAAAGCAAAAAGGGATCGAGTATACTCACAACGGTTGAATGGATTGAAGGGAGCGCTTGAGAGTAAGGTTAGCCTGAATAGTTTGATAGCATAACGATAAGTGACGCGTAAAACGAAAACAAGTGTTGGTGGGTCGAACAGCTGGTCGATCGGATGGTAGTCCGATCGGACAGCTGATCGTGCGAGTGACAATCCGTTCGGACGACTGTCCGGTCGGATGACCGTTCGAGTGGATTGTTTCTTTCTTTAGGAAGGATGTGTTTGTGTATGATGGTTTGACTTTTGAAGTTTTCGTTGTAGCATTTGAAAATACTGAAGTGTCTCTACCTTTCAGGTCGGTCGATAGGACGGTTGTTCCATCTGCTGGCAACCCATTTGGTTGGGGACTTCAGTGAGAACAAGTTCACAGCAGGATGTCACTCGATCGGACAGCAGTTTGATTGGGTGGCATTCCTAGTGCATTGAACATGTTGAAAATTGTTTAAGTGTTGAAGTCTAATGGTCACACGTTCGAGCGGTTAACCAGATTGGATGGTAGTCCGATCGGACAACAACTCGTTCAACGATCAGACTTCGAATGTCGATGAATAGTTTAAGTGTGGGACCCAAAGTGCAAGTCGTTCGGTCTGGCCAGTCGTTCGGTCTGGCTGTTCGATCGGACAGCAGTCCGATCGGACGACACTCCGTCCTGGTCGACCTGTTCGTCTTACCCTTGGTTGTTTGATTGTTTGTCATTTTTATCGAGGAGTGGTGACAACATGCAAAACAACAGTAACCTCGTCACTACTTGGTAATCCTGATCGAACAGGAATCACCCAAATCCGGTCAGTTAACTTTTCGTGATGGTGTTCCATGTTTAACCCGAAATCGGTGAACCTCGTGGATGGAATTCAGATCTTGAACCAACACAACCACAAGAATGAGCAGTGTGTCGGCACAAGCTCCCATTCTATCGGTTTTGAGTATATTGAGTGTAAAAGAGTTGAAAGAAAGTTAGAAAAACCATCTTTCAATCTTTTTATGGTGAAAATGTTTAGATCTATGAAAGATCTTTGTTAATTTATGTGGAAATCGGTTAGGTCCAAGTTATTCTTGGTGGATTGAGGCCAAAACATGAAGTTCTTCAAGAACACATGATGACGTCATCCTAGAACACCTTGAATCTTGGTGATTTCACGGTTAAAAGTTAAGATTCAAAAGATAGAAAGGTGTAGGAGTGCGTGTAGATCAAGAAAGTACAAGATTTAGGACGAGATCTTACTAGAATCGAGAGAAATCTGAAGAATGGTGAGGAGAGTGCGCTGGTCGGACAGAGAGTTGCCAGAAGTAGAAAGAATGAAAGTGACATGGGGTATTTATAGGATTACCCAAAGAGGAAAGGGCTGGTCGATCGGCCAGGCAGCTCGATCGGACAGCCTGTCCGATCGGAGGGCAGTCCGAGCGAACGGTTGGTCGATCAGCTGGTTGCCTGATCGATCGGTCGCCTGGTTCGAGTGTTCGGTGCGACGAGTTTTGCTGTTTCGATTTTGATTGCGAGCGTTGCGACGCGGTAGGGTTTCTTAGTCAAATTACTTTTAATCCCAACTACTCATATCTCGCGTTATATCTTCTCCACCAATTATCATACTATATCAACATATAATCATCCTTATTTCGTATTCGTTTTGCGTTTGCGATTCGATTGCGATTGAGTTTGATTGTGATTCGATTGATTACCAAACATATCATAAATAAACATGCACAAGTAACACATAAGGCACACACACGTATAACAATCATCAAAAATGCGTAATTCGAGTTGCGAGCGCGATGTTGATTAGATTAGTTCGATTAGCGTTTAGTTGACTTTATCGCATTGTTACTTCCTATTGTTCACAGTCGTAAGGCGATTTATAGCGATAAATATACATCGATTACTGCGATTCTTTATAGATACTCCACATAATACAACTAAAGCAAAAAAATAAAATAGACTAACTATAAGTCAAAGAAGTCAAGACAGGAATTGAGGAAGGAGAGACAGATCACAATTAGCAATCTTTTCTTCCTTTGACTTCAATCTTGACTTTGACTTTGACTTCCAAAATGCGGGGTGTTACAGTTGAAACCACTTTCAAGGGGAGAGACTTGTATACATAACATCTGCTTATTTTGGATCCACTACTCTGATCCAATTTTGGCTTTAATTATTTGTTCCTCTGATAGGGTTCGATCCCAACACCATCCGATCGGATGACTTAGCATCTATACTTTACATTGTTTAAACGCTTCAACAAAAACTTCAAATTTTCAAAACAGTTTACAAACACCCACATCTCATTCGAATGTCATCCGCTCGGATGAGTTATACCCATTCGACGGAATCACCATCTGAACACTCTACCATCCGACACTCTGTTTTACGCACTGTTCTAAGCTTACGCTACTGTTCTATGCTCAGGCTAACTCCAACGCGCTCCCTTTAATCCAATTAAGGCTGTGTTTACTTGTTAAACACATACTGTGAGTATACTCGAACCCATTTTCATTTAACACACTTTTGGGTGTTACATACACACAACAACACACAGCGCAAACACTTTACAACGCTAACCACTCCCGCATGTTATACGTGATCTATGAATGCTTGTTACTATGCTTAGACAGTGTTACACTATATTGCCTCTAGCAACGATAGTACTATAGTTTGGACTCAGCACCTGTCGTGGACAGGGGTTTCTAGGGATCACATCTCTTTACTTCATGTGTTTGTTGGACATGTGTCGTTCATACTCTACAATGCAGTCTCGTGGTTAAGTGTGAACATAGTTTTGATAGTTACTTGCTTCGCCTGTTACGTGATACATGCTGGTTATGTGTAAACGCTTTTCGCTACTATATGCTATGCAAACTTGTGTACTCACCTTTATATTTTATGTATTGACTTTATTTTAACGTATGTGACAGGTTGATAGGGTGTTATGCTTTGCTGTGATGAATCAAGTAGGAAGTCTAGAAACTCCACTAAATAAATCTGAGTTATCGGGACAGTATTTGTTTTTGAGAAACGCTATCTGTAATGACTGTTATTACTTAGATGTTAGTAGTATGGGATATTAACGTTAAATATATGGTAATTTAATAGTTTTTATGGATCCTCTTGGACAATCTATTTCGCTTAGTGCCACGCCCCGATGTTTCCGCCATCGGTTGGGGGGTGACAGTTAGCTTCTTGCAACACCACCTACCAATGGTGGTTGATTCGCCGTACCGAAGATTTCTTCAAAAGAAAGTAAAGCTTTACAGACGGTGGTGGTGGTTTCAATCTGAACAATGGAACCCACTTCAAGAAAACTGGTGAAATCTGTAAGGATTCCGTTTACACTCGGTGGCATCTAGCGACAATTTTAGGAACTCTGACTACTAGGTGGTGTGGGTTTCTAAATGTCAAACCTAATCTTTGGTGGTGGTGGTGTTATGGGAAGGAGGTGTCATATGGAAGCATGGAGATGCAAAGAGAGATAAATGTTGAGAAATGGTAGTGATACTAAAGGGGCTATGGAGGTGCAAGGTCAACGTTTTTACTATATTCATATTTTAATTTTACTTCTTTCAAAACATATCAATAAAATACAATAAATTAACCTTCCTTTATATAAAACTAGGATGAATCAAATGGTAAGAGTATGAGCCACAAAAGATAATTGTGTATAACAATAAAAGTGAAATAAAATGTAAAAAACAAAAAAAGAAATAGTGGTGCGGTACCTATGACATGGTGTTACAACCTAAAATAATCGAGAGTACCAGAAAGTTGTGTTTTAATATTATTTATTATAGTGACGAGGGTCGACCCAAATTTTAATAAAATTTAATTTGAACCGTATCTAGTTTTGTAAGAAAATTTATATAAGTTTTTATGGTGGTACCAAGTCAGTCCATTTTCAAAACATGTATTTAATATTTGTAAAAAAACTAATGCACGAAAATTATAAATCTATTTAAAAACTTATGGCTGGGAAATTTATAATATAAAGTTATTTGGCTAAAGGCGTGTATTATTTGTAGTGTAAGAAGTTAACTTTAAACTTCAAAATGTTGACGTAACGCGACATTATAAATTCACATTTTTGTTTTACAATTTTTCTCGGTTTTATTTGTTGTTTGCTTACTATTTATCATGCTTTTACGACCTACGCCCGGCAACGCGGGGTTTAAACCCTAGTTAATATAAAATAGAGAAATAACATTAATAAAAAATTACATGAACTTAAAAAAACATTAATAAAAAGTACAATTTTTAATTATCATCTTCGTCATTGTCGTTTCATGGTATACGAAAGCTTGGGAGTTGACGGGCCTAGATTGACAATAGCAATATCACGTTGAAGAAGTCTTTTATAGATGTCAAAAAGCTAGATTGGTTAATGTGATCGTTTTCATTTTACATGGTCTAAAAGAAATGGCTGTCACTAGAAAACCAACCGTTGGATCGAGTCCAATTTTTTTTCAGTAGTTTCCTAACATATATATGTTAACATCCAACTGTTGGAACTGCGAAATATGCCTCAGAGGTATGATTTTTATAGCTCAAATCGCAATTGTTTGGATTTTCGGTATAGAAAATGTAGTCGTAAAGAATGAGTTGTTCCAGGATATCCGACCGTTGGAGTCGGCTGAATTTGGACACTAACTTCCTAAGACATGGGTTTTTAATCTTATTATAGGAAATTCTGTTCAGATGTTTGTAAGTGTGGTTTTGACACCGGTCAGTTTGAAACAGTTCGTTTGTGCGAAAATTAGGAACTTGATTGTGTTGCATGGATAGTTTAATGTAGTTGTATATGTAATCCGATACAGGAGAAACATTTGTGATGCAAAATTGAACACAACTACATATGTGGATCTCGTTGCATGTCGGCTACAAAAAAAGTCTGCATACACGATCCATACGCGAGAAGGTATACAAAAGTTTGGGAGTGGACATGACTAAATTGACAATAGAAATATCATGTTTTCCTACAAGTAAAGGTGAGTGGTTTATATCCACTTTGGTATGTATTGTTAGTCGGGGCCGACCAACCCATGCCTTCGCCCGAGGTCTAATTTTTTAAAGGGCCTTAAAGGTTTTTATAAACTTTTATATATATAGTAAATTATATATATAATATATGCATCTGCCTATTATACATAAAAATGTTTGTAGTGGAGTGCAAAAATCATCTAAAGATGATGTAGAAATCTCAAGTTCCCTTTACCACAATTTTGGGCCCGGTTTTTATGTCGCCCAGGGCCTAGATTTTTTAAGATTTCTCGGGCACCGTCGTTAGTTTTGATTTTGTTAAGGTTACGAGCACGTAATATTGCTTATTAGATTATATATATATAGAAAGTCCATGTTGTTCATTGATTTTAAAGACCGCGTAGGTCAATTTCTCAATATCAGATGTATAATGTATCTGTGTAGTATTTCATTGGTCATATGGGTCAAATTCTCATGAAACGTAGAAATGTTAAATGATTATTTCTGAACTTCATTGGATAGCTTAGTAGAATCATTTTTGATTGGCACGATTGTATAAGTTGTTTGTATTAGTACTTGTGTGTTAAAATAAGAGTTTAGAATATATTGTTTAGCGTATGTAGTTAAGAATATTGTTATTTAACTTATTAAAGTACGAGCATGAGTAATGCACAATTTGTGTTTTTAATGAATATAGTTATGATTTCTGACTCTTGGATATGAGAGGGGGGATTTATAAGCATAAGTATGTGGGAAAAGATGATATTCAAGAATATTTGAATGCAGTTGACGAACTAGTCATGAGTTCGATTTCTTTTTTAACCATGGTAGTAAGTATCTAACATTAAATGTTAGTAAGTATAGATGTTTGATTTCTTTTTATGGGTGTTATTTTTTATGATCCAACACCGTTCATATAGTCGTTGAAGATGGTTGATTAATTAAGAATATTTAATTCGTTATTTCTGGCAGGCATACCAAAGAATTCATGCCAAATCCAAAGATCTTGAGATGCAACCACTTCAAGCATCATAGCCGGTTTTTTATGCCATCCGCTACTATGTTGCCCGGCCACGATGTTAGACAATTTTCCCACTCTCATTTCATACAATCTAAACTACCGCTCATCCCAGGGAAACTATGTCGCTCTTCATGAGCCTCCAAAAGTTGTTGTACATCACCAAATGAAGGTTTCTCAAATATTTTCTTTAAATATAGTTTGATAATACACTCCCAAAAATAAATAAACACTTTCTTGAGTAAGATTTCTTGCTTTAACTCGTCCATCTCCTAACGCCACTTACAGGCATGCTTCTGAGCCTAACGCGTATAGCGCCAGGAAGCATCATCGATTTAGATCGCCAAAGTCGACCTACGGGAACCTGAGCTAGCCACGCTGCTATGTAATACTTTCTAGGAATACTTTCTGTCAACGCCAGCTCTTCAGTGGTCAAGAGTCTCTTTTAGCTTGCTGTTCAGTGGAGCGCTAGCCCGCTCTTCAGTGGTCGCTGTCGCTTGATTCTCCTATTCAACAATAACACTTGGAATAGGAAAGCTCCCGAAGTCTCAATCGAAAACTGGCGCCGTGAAGTGACTATAGCAGCGATCGATGGCTTGTCATTCGCGCGTTGAAAAATAATGGAGACTTTCCCTCGCCACCCGTTCTGACATTTTTATATATTTATCCATAATGTCGGAAGCCGTCCCATAAGCCAATTGTCTAAGAGCGGCCATGACTTCTTGCAACGTGCTAAATCCTAGACGACCACTCGCATCCTTTCGTTTTCGATTGTGAGCAATTTGTAACGTGACTCCCCGATATTTGCGCCGCGTATTGTTGTATTACGCGATTGAGGTGTTACAGATTGGTATCAGAGCACTGTTTATAGGGAATTAGGTTATTAGTATGCCTTAAACATAGTCTATAACAGGGGTGGATCTATGGCTATCCCAGGGTAGCTCGGGATACCCCTCAACTTTCTTGGCGAAGTGACTTTTTTTTTCTCTGTTTTATATATCAGTGATCAAATTAATACTAGGATACCCCTAAGTACATCCACAGAACCATGGGAGAAAAAAAAAGTGAAAGATAGTAGATTAGAAGTGGATATCAATCATATCATCATAGTGGCGTTTTTTATTATCTAGGTGAGAAGCTCTGGTTATAAAAAGAAGATGACTAGTACTAGTTTTTTAAATATTTATTTTATGGAGTTTGGAAAAAGATAGTACAACACAAGTTGACTGACAATACATTTCTTA